>NC_064920.1:379180477-379370477 GCF_023897955.1 Schistocerca gregaria | reverse complement strand
TAGTTCCAAGATACAAAGAAACACGGCAGAGGAAAGGAAATACAGTACTAAACTGACTATAGCAGATGTTGAAAGTGACCACCATTCATCTCTTGGCACTTTTGGGCTCCTGTCAGCAAGTTGCTGAAGGAGGATCGAAGTTGGACTACTGGAATAGCTGCAAGCTCACCCGAAATGTTCTTCTGCAGTTCTTGAAGACTATGAGGAGTGTTGCGATACACCTTAGACTGTGTACTCCCCATACAAAGTAATCTCACTCTAACAGGTCAGGTAAGCTGGGTGCCCAGCTAGGGCAGTGAACAGTCTAACCTCTACGAACAACTTTGTCTGTGGTGAAGATAGAGTAAATGTGCACCAATGTTCGCCCGCTGTATGGGCGGTTGCTCAATCCTACTGGAAATAATTGTAGGTCTTTTCCTCCTCCGTTAAATGGTTCAAATGGCTCTGAGCCATATGGGACTTAACATCTGAGGTCATCAGTCCCCTAGAACTTAGAACTACTTAAACCTACCTAACCTAAGGACATCAGACAACACGCAGTCATCACGAGGCAGCCTCCTCCGTTAGTGTTGCCACACGTCCAATTACACCCACTAGTCCGGGCCACTTTTATTTACGCCAACCAATACTTTCAGTGGTCCTATGGCTGAATGTAAGTCACATACGACATTCTGACGCCTCACTAAATTGTGATAGAAATTCACATTAACGTATTTTAAAGTAATGATGAAGTGTTGAGGAACTCTCTACTGATGTGTGAAACTTATAACGATAACTACCAAGCAAATGGATCGAGACCATCTTACGAATTATCGAATACTACCTACTTGTAGGTGATTGGAATCAGTACCGACCCAACTGTGATACAGTACAGTACAATATTAGGTAATCTGGTACACTGTGCTTGTCATCCTAACAATCCACCTGGCAAGTTCTATGCTGTACATAACCTGTACCTGCTCATGTTAGAAGTTCCACCATTTAAAATCTAGGCTTGTTCACATGTCGCCGACATCTGTAGCTTTCCATTGGCAAACTAGCAAGTTTTGTTAATTGAAATTAGTGTTTGGTAGTTAATTTTAGTAGCGTACATTCTCTTCTCACATATAAATTACAAGGCTGAAGCTGAACAACCAATCAGTATCCAACGGCCAACGATCCCCCCCCCCCCTCTCGCTCTCTCTCTCTCTCTCTCTCTCTCTCTCTCTCTCGTCTCCAGTGTCTAATATTTCGTGGCGCTCTAATGGAAACTGTTCCACGGTCAGTCCATCAGAAATATTTTCAAAATAATCAACATTTATATCCCAACACGACAATACAAAACATTTACGTAGAAGCAAATCAGTTTTTACACACCGTGCAGAATTTGCTTTGTGAACGAGTAAGAGCTGTCGTCCGTACTCTAATAACAAATATCGTAATAGATCACATCATCCTATTCCCTCATCTATTACTTACGTAGCGGAAGTGAAACTTTGAAGAAATTAGTAATATGTTCCATTATCTCAGAAAATCAGAATGTTTTAACATATTGCCAACGTTTCGGATACGGTTGCAGCGGCCTTCTTCTGGGTCTCTCCAGCATCGGTAGTTTTATACATTATGACGCGGTACCATACCCAGAAAACTTTTATGTCGACTGACACTGGCTGCGGAAACCTACGCAGTTAACCTTAATTTTTTTAAGTGGTTTTCACCAATAACAGCAAATTATCTCGGGGAACACACCATTTACTGTTGGTACCGCAAAGATAATGCAAGTAAACACACTGTGGGCTTGGTGCTGTGATCTGACCAATTCTCTACAGTTTTCCTAGATTTTATCCATAGAACCTTTGTACTATGTCGTTTATGTGCATTTGGGACCTCGTACCTCCTTACAAACGCTGTTCGTTCTTTTTCCGTTTCTAAGACTATCAAGCATTATGTTATTTATAGCTCCTGCAAGTGGTACCGAGGAAAATTATGTGTGAAATTCCGAAAGCGATGTGTCTTGGAGATGTAAATGCAGAAAATATTGTTTGACTTTCGAAAAGATACGACGTGGATTTGCAGACACAGTCACAAGATTAACCGATCTCAGCTGACATCACAGTCAGAGACGTTAGTTTTCGAACGACAGTGTTGTATGTTTCTAACTGCATTTGTAAACGTTGATTGTATATTATGTATGCACAAGGTGTATCAAATTAATTGCGAAAAAATGTTTCCAGGTAACATGCATCTACAAACAAACAGGTTCCGAGATAACTACGTTAAGAGTCGCCCCTGACTTAAGACTGCACGATATCAACGACTCGTCAGCAAATTTCAAATGAGGGAGTTGATGAGATACGTACAACTCAGACTACACGAGATACTCATTCCGTCGCGCCATGCTGCTGGCAAGCATTATCGCAGTTGTCATGTTCAAAAGTAACTGAAATTTGTGTCGTGCTCTAAAGTATCCAAACGATCCGAATATCGCATAAATTGGCCTTACGTTCAAAAGTTTCCAAATGATTCGTTGGGTGTTTGAATAATCCTCCGTTGTTTATCACTTCCAACAACCATACTATGGATGTTGGTTAGTGATGTGATGCTTACCAAAATAATCGTTGATGTCTCTGTTTGGAAAGTACTGAGTGGCTGACGCATTTGTCGATATTGTACTTGTCTCTCGACTTGGTGTAATGTGACATATACACATCGATTAGGCACTGACAAGACTTTTTTTCCAAGTGTTGTCATGCTGGGACACCCAGTTGGCGTAGTTTGACAGGCGTCAATTAGGCATTGGCAAGCCTGAACTTACTGACAAAGAGTTTTGCAAGTCTCAACTTGTCTTTGTTTGTCAAATTGGTGAAGCATGAAATTGCATTAAAGTACATGCACAAATTTCAGCAACTGCTGAATCAGCTGTAAATCGAGAGCACACACTCAAGGTAAATTACTGATGCTGAGCTGTCATAGCTGACACTTCACTGCTTTCTTCTTCTTGGAACACACACACACACAACTTTGCAAAAGATGGATTACAGCACATATCACTATTAATAATTTTGTGTTTTTCGTCGATTACTTGCTGTAACTCAGGCATGCAATTTTTTAGTCAGTCTTGCAGAATCTGCACTGACTGGCATCTATAATACCTGGCCAGAGCATTGAAGGGAGAACTTCAACAGTTAACATCAAAATACCTGATTGTGAGAATAATTCGACATACATGCCAACCGTCCAGAGCGTGTAAGTCTGACATATACACTCCTGGAAATGGAAAAAAAGAACACATTGACACCGGTGTGTCAGACCCGCCATACTTGCTCCGGACACTGCGAAAGGGCTGTACAAGCAATGATCACACGCACGGCACAGCGATCACACCAGGAACCGCGGTGTTGGCCGTCGAATGGCGCTAGCTGCGCAGCATTTGTGCACCGCTGCCGTCAGTGTCAGCCAGTTTGCCGTGGCATACAGAGCTCCATCGCAGTCTTTAACACTGGTAGCATGCCGCGACAGCGTGGACGTGAACCGTATGTGCAGTTGACGGACTTTGAGCGAGGGCGTATAGTGGGCATGCGGGAGGCCGGGTGGACGTACCGCCGAATTGCTCAACACGTGGGGCGGGAGGTCTCCACAGTACATCGATGTTGTCGCCAGTGGTCGGCGGAAGGTGCACGTGCCCGTCGACCTGGGACCGGACCGCAGCGACGCACGGATGCACGCCAAGACCGTAGGATCGTACGCAGTGCCGTAGGGGACCACACCGCCACTTCCCAGCAAATTAGGGACACTGTTGCTCCTGGGGTATCGGCGAGGACCATTCGCAACCGTCTCCATGAAGCTGGGCTACGGTCCCGCACACCGTTAGGCCGTCTTCCGCTCACCCCCCAACATCGTGCAGCCCGCCTCCAGTGGTGTCGCGACAGGCGTGAATGGAGGGACGAATGGAGACGTGTCGTCTTCAGCGATGAGAGTCGCTTCTGCCTTGGTGCCAATGATGGTCGTATGCGTGTTTGGCGCCGTGCAGGTGAGCGCCACAATCAGGACTGCATACGATCGAGGCACACAGGGCCAACACCCGGCATCATGGTGTAGGGAGCGATCTCCTACACTGGCCGTACACCTCTGCTGATCGTCGAGGGGACACTGAATAGTGCACGGTACATCCAAACCGTCATCGAACCCATCGTTCTACCATTCCTAGACCGGCAAGGGAACTTGCTGTTCCAACAGGACAATGCACGTCCTCATGTATCCCGTGCCACACAACGTGCTCTAGAAGGTGTAAGTCAACTACCCTGGCCAGCAAGATCTCCGGATCTGTCTCCCATTGAGCATGTTTGGGACTGGATGAAGCGTCGTCTCACGCGGTCTGCACGTCCAGCACGAACGCTGGTCCAACTGAGGCGCCAGGTGGAAATGGCATGGCAAGCCGTTCCACAGGACTACATCCAGCATCTCTACGATCGTCTCCATGGGAGAATAGCAGCCTGCATTGCTGCGAAAGGTGGATATACACTGTACTAGTGCCGACATTGTGCATGCTCTGTTGCCTGTGTCTATGTGCCTGTGGTTCTGTCAGTGTGATCATGTGATGTATCTGACCCCAGGAATGTGTCAATAAAGTTTCGCCTTCCTGGGACAATGAATTCACGGTGTTCTTTTTTCAATTTCCCGGAGTGTATATTACATCTTTCATCTACTGACTCTTCTTCCTGAAACGTTTCTGTTTATGCAGTTCCTTCACGATGCCTCTTCCAATCTTCCTCTTCCTCCTGCAAGCATTTGTTATACTTGTTTCTGTCTATTCAGACGTTGCCATATCTAGCACCCAACTATGTTGTCTTTCCTAAGGCATGCTTTTCCTTATTCATTGTTGTGGAACGTACAATGAGCAGGACTGTCGAAAATGCAGCTAATTGATGATCGAGCGGAGGAGAATCTGCAGCTTTCGAAGGATTGCAGCTGCTAGTACCCAGTAGACAAAAAAAAAAAAAAGAGACCACAAATGGAGAAATCTGTTGATAGGTCAAACATCAGGAATAACATTTTCTCATTGTCACTGACTTTGAGACTTTATTATATTTGCAACATTTGGTAAACCAGCTCCAAAATACATCAAATTTGATGGTCTTAACTTAATGGGTTGTTGTCCGGTCTGCATTTAAAAATCGAATAGGTACAAATGTGACAGCTAACAGGGTTGGGTTTAAAGAACCTAAGTATTGCTTGGATGCCTTTTTCACATTTTTTCACATTTTTAACAGCAGAGTTCCCCTAATGAAGCAACCTCTTAAAATCAGTTTTTTAAAAGTAAGTTCACTACCAGCAGTGGCGGTTCGTAGGTCTGCGTTCCGTGGGTCCAAAAATTTTGAAATTGAGATATATATATGAAAGTGTGAGATTAACAGCATGTGATGTATAATAGCTATGCTTATCAATATATTTATACATCAGCCGCTGTCAATAATAATAATAACAATAATAATATGCATAATTTGTCTGAACAAAGGAAGAAATGTTTTTGTGAAATTTTGTTGTTTTGTACATAATTAAGTACAGTTTACGGCAAGAACGAAATAATGTTTAAGTACCAGACTCCTGGTTCGCCGGCCGTGGTGGCCGAGCGGTTCTAGGCGCTTCAGTCTGGAACCGCGCGACTACTACGGTCGACGTTCGAATCCTGACTCGGGCATGGATGTGTGTGACGTCCTTAGGTTAGTTAGGTTTAAGTAGTTCTAAGTTCTAGGGGACTGATGACCACAAATGTTAAGTCCCATAGTGCTCAGAGCCATTTTTGAACTCCTGGTTCATGTATTAGTTAACGAATTTTTTCTGGGCTGAAAATCAGTCATTGTTACGTTGAGTCCGCACAACAACTTAAGCCTATTATAAACTACGTTGTTAAATTTTTCCTTGTAGTCACGCTTATTTGATATCATCACTTTCTCAGACAACAGATTTGGTCTGGGAGGCCCTACTTCCTTTGCACCTAACTTTTGCTTTTTCTTTTCCGTTAGTGCCTAATACGGGCTCAACAGAGTTCATTGAACAGCGAAGTCGATTCCTGCACAGTGGACAACTAACTCCAAACACAAACTGACGTTTACAGAAGTTATGAAATTCAAGTAGTACTATCTACCAACAAGGTCACTTGACTAGAATACAAATGACGTGCTGAGAGCCATAAAGACCAAATTCACAGCGTTTTGACCCCACATCTAACTGAATATCAGAGTAACCATGAGACAGATTTTCGCGAATGTTCACGTATACGTACAATATGAACCTACAGTACAGATAAACATGACCCACTGTAAGATCAACAGATGTCAGAAACATGATCAAATGCTACAGTCAATCGACGATGATGTGCTTATGGTTCTCAGCGCCTCAGATGGGTTACTGCATTATAAAATCCAGAACTTCATGTGCTACATCTCATTCAGAATTCCACAAAATAGGTTTTTATATCAGTATAACAGTGAAATAGACTGATGTCCGGTCGAAATTTAGTACATAGTGAATGGCCTATCTCTGGAGTGTGCTACCGCCTTGCGGGATTTATGCCAAGCGAAAACAGATAAGTCTGCTGCAGTATCCTACCTACCACCTGGTGACGCTGACATAAATTGTAGCTGAATGGTAAGATTTAGCAGTGTACGCCGTGAACCGTGCACATTGTTTATCAAAACCGTATGTATTTGGCCTGTAAGGCAATTACGTCATACCAGTTACGCATACGCAGAATCTTCTTGAAAAGTGCAAAACGTGAAAGTTTTGCTCGAGACCTTGAAAAGTGCACTCGTGAAAGTTCTGCTCGCGACCCTGATGCCAAGTTTCACCGAGTCTAGAGCAGCAATGTAGCACAGTGCGGTAGATTTAGTGCCGAATATTTCAAATTACCACATTTACATTACGTTTAATAGCATCCAAAGAAAATTAACCAATAAATCCGCAAGGTGTCAAAAGTTAGGGTGTTGACGCGCTCTTGTACTCTTACACAACAGCCGCCACTGGTTACCAGTCTTCAACGTTATCTTTCCCAAGGTAGGCGAAGTAAAATAAATGTTATTAAGTTTTGACAAAATTATTGGACAACAACGGCGACCTGATATATGATTAAAATACTACTCAGTCATCATTGCTAGGATTAATAATCAGACTCAAAATGGTAACCGGTTTCGATTCTATCAAAATCATCTTCAGACAATGTCTCATCACATGGTGAACAGAGACGATGGTTGGAGCACTGGTAAGTGTCAGAGGACACCACTGATAACTGGTGCAATTGAGCAGTTACACTGGTGTCGCCTGACACTTACCAGTGCTCCAACCATCGTCTCTGTTCACCATGTGATGAGACATGGTCTGAAGAACCGGTAAACATTTCGACATCTGATTTTTAATTTTTAATAAATCTTTGTGATCAAGACTGATTAGTATTTCCATAAAATAAACGCGAGTTTAACGCCATCCAAAATTAGTGATGATTAGTACTCGACAAATGTTATTGATAAGCAGTAGATAAAGAATCTCGCTGGGGATTCAAGGAAACAATTCAGTTAAAGCGAATAAAACTAAGAGATTTTACGCAGAAGTATACAAGAAAGAGCCAAAAGTCACAGCACATAAACATGCAATAATAAATATTAATTCCGGGGATATTGTAGGTAATAAGTGGTCAGTTCTAGTTGCTTTGTTTCCTACGAGTATAAATAAGAATACAGACTGTGTGTCTATATATTGGCCACATGCAAACAAATTATACTATCACACCATTTTCTACTGTGTTGGAATATATTGACATATTCGAGAAAAATAGTGTAGATGTCTCTGTAAACATCCAATTTTCAGATTATGAATGGATGGACGTAGTTGACAAAAGTGATGAAAAAGAATTTCGAGTTGTACTGCTACATACCACAATGCACTCTCATGAGAAATATATAAAACTATCAGTGTTGATAACACAGACATATATGATTTCTGTTGCATAAAAAACCTGGCTAAGCTTTCACGAAGTGGTATTATTCATTCTCATTGTTACATTGTATCGTGTGATCGATGTCTGAGTTATACTTAAACTAAGTAAAAGTTGGATACATTTTTAACTGACTGTGCACAGTTTAAACGAGTCACTAAATATCGTGCCTAGTGGCAAGAAAAAGTTTATAAAATCTGGAGAAGTTTAGTAACAGTTTAATTTATGTTGATATGTTACAACCTGTTGCTGGCTGTAGCTGCGACTGTGGTTTGTATTTTAGGCACATTTGTATAGGCCATTCAACATAGCCTACTATGTACACTGCAGCTACGATTATGAATATTCCGAGTTTAAATTGTGCAGAGTTAATGACTGCCTGTCATGATTCATTGGACATCCGTATGCATTCGCTGAGACTGTGAATGGATTTTTATTGCAAAATAAAAATATTGAAATGAGCTCTAAAGAAAAATTAGTAGCACTTTCCTCAGCTGAGATTTCTCATTTTTTGGTCAGCAACCGTTTGAAGAAGTTGATGTAGAACACAAAGACCACCATTATTTCACGTATCGAGGCACACGCAGATCTCAGTTGCAGAGTGAACTGCAGGCCTTACTAAAAGGGCCCATTGTGTTCTACAATCTTAGTAATTATGACAGTTATTCTTTGATCACAGGCATTTGCGAACAAAAGATAGATGGCAATGAAGAAGATAAATTGAATCCAGGTTACATTTCTATTCTGCCATCGAATATGGAGAATTATAAATCTTTTCCGGAAAGCATTGTAGAATTGCACCAAGAGCAATACTACTATATACATTTCTGATTTATCAGTTCAATGAACTCAAGATAATGAGGACATATTTTCCCAATGACTAAAAGTTTAATCTACTTAATCAGAAGGAAATTCTTCCGTGTGTGCTACTGAACAACGAGTCGATTTTACTGGAAGATAGTCTACCGTCAATCGAAGAGCTTAAAAGTGTGTTAACAGGCGAAACAATAACGGAAGCTGAGTACTAAAAGCTTCCAGCGGATGGATTGTATTCATTTACATTTAAAAATAGATGTATCGCTCCTTGCCAGCGTATTCGAAAATCTTGGCAGTCGTTTTCATAAGACCTATAAATTGGATCCTACTCATTAACTTACTTCACCTGGCGTGGTTTGGTATGTTTTGATAAAAATTACTAAAGTGGAATTGCAACTTATTACCGTTGTGGAGCAATTTCTGGTTGTTGAGCCTGGCATGAGAGGTGATATTGTTCACTGCTCACATTGGAACCAACAGCTGGCTATAATGAAAATAAGGATGACTCTTATGATGTTAAACGTATCACTCTCATGTGATGTCTGTCGGTGGGTTTGATGTACTGAGCATAATTGATAATTCAGATGAAGGGGATATTTCAGAAGTGGATCTCGAGTACCTGGAAAATTTGCATGAGCTTCTCGCTGATCTACCATTACGTCCAGAGAAAATTCTGCTACACCCTACCATCAACAAGCAAGGAGTTCCAAAAGAGCTCATTTCCATATTATCCAATAAGAAAACTATGTGATTCTCTAAAGAAATTTAAAGCAGTGTATGAAAAACAATCTTATTCTAAGCAAAATTCAATGGATACCATCATTCTCTCAAGCTGCCTGGATTAAACAATATACAGATATAATTGCTAATAAATGCATGAAAGCGAGAACGATTTCAAAAAAATTCATTCAAACTCATGAATGACAGTGTTTTCGGCAAATCTATGCAAAAGGTGCGAAAATATGTGATTTGAAGCTAGTAACAACGTGGGAAGGCAGATATGGAGATCCTGATCTGATTTAGAAACTGAATTTTAAATGCAGCGTCATATTTAATGAAAATTTGGTTAACTGAATTGAACAGTCTTTTATGTTATGTCTGAAAGCCCTTAGTAGTAGAGTTGACTAATTCAGATATTTCCAAAATGCTGCTTGCAGATTTTCATTATGGCCATACGAGGTGCATTCAAGTTCTAAGGCCTCCGATTTTTTTTTCTAATTAACTACTCACCCGAAATGATGAAACTGGCCTTACTTCTCGACGTAATCGCCCTGCAGACGTACACATTTTTCACAACGCTGACGCCATGATTCCATGGCAGCGGCGAAGGCTTCTTTAGGAGTCTGTTTTGACCACTGGAAAATCGCTGAGGCATTAGCAGCACGGCTGGTGAATGTGCGGCCACGGAGAGTGTCTTTCATTATTGGAAAAAGCCAAAAGTCACTAGGAGCCAGGTCAGGTGAGTAGGGAGCATGAGGAATCACTTCAAAGTTGTTATCACGAAGAAACTGCTGCGTAACGTTAGCTCGATGTGCGGGTGCGTTGTCTTGGTGAAACAGCACACGCGCAGCCCTTCCCGGAGGTTTTTGTTGCAGTGCAGGAAAGAATTTCTTCTTCAAAACATTTTCGTAGGATGCACCTGTTACCGTAGTGCCCTCTGGAACGCAATGGGTAAGGATTACGCCCTCGCTGTCCCAGAACGTGGACACCATCATTTTTTTAGCAGTGGCAGTTGCCCAAAATTTTTTTGGTGGCGGTGAATCTGTGTGCTTTCATTGAGATGACTGGCGCTTTGTTTCTGGATTGAAAAATGGCATCCAAGTCTCATCCATTGTCACAACCAACGAAAAGAAAGTCCCATTCATGCTTTCGTTGCTCGTCAACATTGCTTGGCAACATGCCACACGGGCAGCCATGTGGTCGTCCGTCAGCATTCGTGGCACCCACCTGGATGACACTTTTCGCATTTTCAGGTCGTCATGCAGGATTGTGTGCACAGAACCCACTGAAATGCCAACTCTGGAGGCGATCTGTTCAACAGTCATTCGGCGATCCCCCAAAATAATTCTCTCCACTTTCTCGATCATGTCGTCAGACCGGCTTGTGCGAGCCCGAGGTTGTTTCGGTTTGTTGTCACACGATGTTCTGCCTTCATTAAACTGTCGCACCCACGAACGCACTTTCGACACATCCATAACTCCATCATCACATGTCTCCTTCAACTGTCGACGTATTTCAATTGGTTTCACACCACGCAAATTCAGAAAACGAATGATTGCACGCTGTTCAAGTAAGGAAAACGTCGCCATTTTAAGTATTTAAAACTGTTCTTATTCTCGCCGCTGGCGGTAAAATTCCATCTGCCGTACGGTGATGCCATCTCTGGGACGTATTGACAATGAACGGGGCCTCATTTTAAAACAATGCGCATGTTTCTATCTCTTTCCAGTCTGGAGAAAAAAAAATCGGAGGCCTTAGAACTTTAATGCACCTCGTATGTTGTAGAAATCTGGGTCATAAAACGTAAAATGTGTTACACAGAAATGGGTACATTAATATATCATGGAACCACCTTAAATATTTAAGATGATATTAAAAGCGATGTGCATACATGGTTTGTCACTTCTAATTACCCTGGGGATAAAATTAATAGCATACCATGTGCCAAAAAAAGAGAGACAGTGGTTGTAATAAAATATGAATCGGTAGCGTCGCACAGTCTGGTGCGCCTTACCATGGTTCGCGCGGCTGCCCCCTTCGGAGGTTCGAGTCCTCCCTCGGGCATGGGTGTGTGTGTCGTCCTTAGCGTAAGTTAGTTTAAATTAGATTAAGTATTGTGTGGTGTGTTTTCCCACTCTGGAGTTTCTGTGTCTCTCTCTCTCTCTCTCTCTCTCTCTCTCTCTCTCTCTCTGTCTCTCTCAGCAGATTACGGCAATGACATCCATAGGGTTTGTGTGTGTATGACAGTTACTAACGCCCAAGATCGAGTATTTATACTTTCCGAATAGGTTGCAAACGATTCAGATCGATCCTTTTCCGAACAAAACCCAACTTTGACCTCAGATTCTTTGAAGGCTACATCATTTTCTGTGCATGTCTTTGAACTCGACACCACTTTTAAGCATCACTTTTAATACTACGCTATGATAGGCTAGACAGGCGGAGAGGAGTGGGAATGGGAATTGGGATTGTTACATGATGATGGTGTCATAGTTCATGGGGGTGCTCTAAAAAACCCACTGCCAACAAAGTGCGCCATTAATTAGTTACACAATACTACCACTAACGAATACAGCTCTTAGTAAGAATTTAAAGAAAGATATGAAGACATTTCAGCATAGCAAGTGCGAAAAGAAACAGTCTTCAGTTTAGCTGAGCAGTCAACATGAACATTTATTTCTGAAAATGTTGACTCTGCACGTGGACAGATTTTAAGAATATTGCGCTCTCTCTAATTTCTTCTGAGAGAAAACAGTTTGCTCATAATGACACGTCTGGTGGCATCTGACGTCTGATTTTAGCGACCCGGGCGCACATTCCGACAGAGGGCGGACAAGTGGTTTCACCTTTACGCACTCATCTGCATGCCACAGATAGTAGAGTATATGCAGAGGGCGCGGACTTCGATAGAGGATGCTCCTGTGATGGCAGCCAGTGTGCATGCGTTTCCACGCCAATTTTTGGTACAAAGCCTACGCCGGGAACTTGTAGTCTCCACTTGGTGCAACCAGTGGTTCCTTCGCATCAAACCCTCCAAGCCCCAGGCGATCGTCATAGGCCGCACCAGCCACTCCTTCCATCTCCTCGATTTCTACCTCACCATTTATGGCCATCCTATCCACCTCACTGCTACCCTCAAATACCTTGGCCTCACCTTTGACCGCCACGTCACCTGCACTCCCCATCTCCTTACATTCCAACACAGAGCCCACAACAGACTCTGCCTCCTGGAACCTGTCTGGCCGGACATAGGGACTGCATCCTTCCACCATCCTTCGCACCTACAAACCCTTGATCTGCCCCATCCTTTGTTATGCCAGCATTGCTTGTATTTCCGCCCCTCCCAGTGTCTATAGAGCCCTCCAAATCCTAGAACGCCATGCACTCCGCCTCACCTTCTGTATCCACCCTCTGTCCCCGACAGGCATCCTCTACGACCTCATCCCCTTCCCCCACCTTCTCCTTTTCCTTGAACACGTCTGCACACTGTATATTGTCCGCCAACTCGATCTCCCCACCCTCTGGTGTCCCCCTTCCTCTCCAATCCCAGCCTGTTGCCATGCTTTTACTGTTGTGTCCCGCCCCTCTCCATCTGCACACCCTCTACCTGCTTTCCCAATGCTACTTCCAGCATGTACCCCTCCTGCATGACGAGCATGTCTACCCCTCCTACCAACTCTAACCCCACCTTCCACCTGCATCCTCCCTTCTCCTGAGTGACTTTCCCCCTCCTACACCCCCTCCCTCTCCCATGTTCCCATTCAGTGTCTCTGCACTCCCTCCTGCCTTGTCTTCCCTCTTCATCTCCTGCTCCGCCCATCTCCTGCCTCTCGCCCCCTTTTTTTCCTCTTCCTCCCACTCGGAAGCACCTACCCCCCCCCCCCCCCCCACTGCACCATCCTCCCCTCTTTTTCCATCCTCTTCAGCCTCCAGTCCCTAGGCCAGTCCCTACCACTGGTTTTTCTATTCTTCATGAGTTCTCCCTCGTTTCTGTGGTTCTTTTAAGTGTATTGCTCTGTGTGAGTTTCATCCTGTGGCTGACTTTTGTGTTTGCCTCCAGTGTTTTTTTTAAGTGCACTTTAATTTGTCATCTGTGTTCTTTTAACTTTATGTCGACTTTTTAACTTTCCCCCAGTGTGTGTCCCCATCTTAGTGTATATTTTAACCCCCATCATCTCCATCTACTGTGTTTTTTATGCCCCGCTTTTATCCCCCCTTTGTACATAATCACCCTTCTGAATTTCTGTAAAGTCAACTGGGTGAAGAGCAGTGGGCTGTGCCCATATGGGGCAGGGGAATGCAATTACAATAAAGAAAAAAAAAGAAAAAACTTTTAGTCTCCAGTGGTGGACACTCACCTGAAGATGGCTGATCGATTGCCAGCCGAAATAATGTGGCAATAAGTCAACATGATCTGGCTGAACCTCATCGAATATACAAGAATATTTTTCAATGGTTCTTTAGGCAGGTACATGCTGAGCAAAGTTTTGAGAGATAGAAAAGACCCACCACAGCTGTGTTAGACAGCTGTTCCAAAAACAAAGACAACTTCACTGCAGCATTGTACAGTATCCTATGTTAGTTATAGCTATATCCTATGGTGTAGCTAGATTTAAATGCCGCCAAAGACTCACACACAAACAGAAAGTAAAGCCAAAATTAGCTTAAGAAGAGCAATGTGTACAACATTCAAACCATTCAAAAGTAAAATTATATCTACCAATCTGAAGGAAAATCCTAAGTTTTTGCCTTATGTTAAATCAGTAAATGGATCAAAGCCATCTGCCCAGACACTGTCTGCTCCTAACGACACTGAAACAGAGGATGATAGAAGGAAGGCGGAAATAGCAAATCCCTTTTTGCAAAATTCTTTCACTGAGGAAGAATGTACTTCCTTTAAATGAGTGGCAGCCAAGATTTCGGCTCATGGGCCACGCCCAGGCACAAGTGCCAAAGCTCTCTGCCTCGCTTCACATTTCCCCCACCACCATGCCACACTGTTCGAGCCACACAGAGCGGCCACACGGGTTGAGGCACCAAGTCACGGAATGCGCGACCCCTCCCGCCGGAGGTTCGAGTCCTCCCTTGGGCATGGGTGTGTGTGTTGTTCTTAGCGTAAGTTAGTTTAAGTAGTGAGTAAGTCTAGGGAGCGATGACCTCAGCAGTTTGGTCCCTTAGGAATTCACACACATTTTTTAATACTGTCTGGACGGAAGGAAGGAGAATAGGGGAAAACTGTGAACGCGCCGAATTTAAATCATATTTCACATTGATCAACAGCGTAGGTCACAAACAAAACAAATGTTCATTATTATATAATTATTTTTGGCACAGTGACGACATAATCTAGTTTTTATGTGGTACACTTTCGGCATACAGACAGACTCAGACAATTTCATAGAGTTTCGCACTCAAGACACCACATAATCGTGGCTAATTTAGTTTCATAATAAAAAAAAAAAGTCTTCCACACAAATATGTCGATAGAAATATTGTAGGACTTCTGGTGCATCATTGCAAAGACTTGGAAACACTATCTGAGGAAAGAAACGTAAACATCCTGGGCGGTTTTATTGTAAAATATTTGTCATTAAAGCAGGAATTGTCTTGCAGGTCAATCAGCCACGTCTGCACATGCACAGGAGACAGGGACGCTTCCAGCTGAAACATCAAAATGTGTCGAAAACAGCTGTTCGATTGACATTGTCCTCAAAATCTTTATAAAACAATCCTTGTAATTCTTTCAAGGCCACAATGAATTCTTTTAATCTCGCGTTTTCTTTAACGCCAGTTGGCTTAGCAGACTGGATTGTGTTTGCAGTATGCGTCCCTTCTACAAAGCGATTATTTTCTTATTACATTCATCCCCCTCAAACAAGAAAGATGTCGCAACATCTTACTGGAACAGTGTACAGCCGAGTCCACTAAAAATGCGAAGTCGGCAATCTATTCCAGATGTTCTAATTTACTTTCCTGCGCTCATTTTTCCTTCAGAAATTCAATAACTAGTTTTAAATCGAAAAATCCGTGCACCCCCTCCTTGACGTAACCAACGTACTTTGCAGCAATATGTGAAGTTTCTATACTCTTCCCTCAGTTACATGATAAACTGTTGCGACAGACAGTGGAATAACGCGTGCGAGTTCAGAAATTTTACTATTCCCACCACCATTTCTTCGTATACTTTACACCTTCAAATTTAGTAAAAAGTGCTTTTTGATGTACAGAACAATGAATCTCACCTGTCGTTGTAATCGTTTGCTCTTTCACTGCCAACTAAATCTCTAAATTCTTTCTCCACTCTGTTGTAACATCGTTTCATAGCAATAATGCAATACCAGTGGCTTATGCGAACTGATAATTCACATCCCTCTCTTTCCTATTAATTATAAATGATTGCCACGATAAATCGCTAGATTGCCTCTTATTGTGTAAGCAGCCACTGGATCTCTGAACTTACTTCATACCGCAAACGAATAGTGAAGGTTAAACAGCATTGACAGCAATATTCTCCGAAACTCAAGAGAATTATGTCGACTGAAAAACGCCGTACCGCAACGCTAAATGGAATGTCGCCCTGTTTCGGCTACTTCGGGGAAGGATCGAGCAAAGTCGACCGACAAGTCAGGCCATGGCGCACACACGGCCCGCACATGATGCATGCGTGATGTTTGGCACACTGTCCCCGGCCTTGCTTTTAATCGTCGCAGTTACATCAAAATCACGGATACGATATAAGTGACCACAAGCAAAAAAAAAAAAAAAAATCTGAAATTGCTCAACATATACAAAAATATAGTTATGCTGAAGAATTGTGGAACAAGTTTTGCATATTTCAACATTTCCCAAGGCCGAAAATTTACTGTTTAGTAATCAACATTTGTAAGTAGGCTGTTTAGGTTTTTATGTTGGTAACGCCATGTAGCGCTCTATATGAAAATCACTGACTGTGCTATGTGAAGGCTGTAGTTGGTTTGCATTGTTGGAGTAATATTCGCCATTGTAGTGTTGGGCAGTTGGCTGTTAACAGCGCGTAGCGTTGCGCAGTTGGAGGTGAGCCGCGAGCAGTAGTGGATGTGGGGAGAGAGATGGCGGAATTTTGAGAGCGAACGATCTGGACGTGTGTCCATCAGAAAGAGTGAATTTGTAATATTGGATATCATGGACTATATAATGACTTTTGAACACTATTAAGGTAAATACATTGTTTGTTCTTTATCAAAATCTTTCTTTTGCTAACTATGCCTATCAGTATTTAGTGCCTTCAGTAGTTTGAATCTTTTATTTAGCTGGCAGTAGTGGTGCTCGCTGTATTGCAGTAGCTTGAGTAACGATGATTTTTCTGAGGTAAGTGATTTGTGAAACGTATAGGTGAATTTACTCGGGGCCATTCTCCTATAGGGATTATTGAAAGTCAGATTGCGTTCCGCTAAAAAATATTGTGTGTTACTTTAGTGAATGTCTGAGTACGTTCAGTTCAGTTTTGCTCAGCTATTTGAAAATCAAATAACATAAGATGTTTATCAACACTGTAATTCATTAATTTTTCTAAGGGGACGTTTCACATTATTTCTGAAAACAACCATCATGTGAAATCCATCGGGTTGTGTGAACCAGGAGACAGTAGATACCGGCTGCCAGGTTGATGCCATTTTCTTTGACTTCTAGAAAGCCGTCACAGTTGATAAATTAGAAAGCACTGAAATGAGTGGCAAAAGTGCTGTTACTATATCGACTCATTGGTAAGAGGAGGCACAGAAAGGGCTGTAAATGACGAAAAAATTTCACACAAGAAATCGTGTAATGTATACAAATATAGTGTAATAGCGTCAGGGGTGCGCACACAATTAAGTGCCAGGATAGCCGTTTTCGCCGGAGGATGACGTGTACAAGACGATTGGTTGTGTGACATCAGCACCACAGGAGGCGTAGAATCAGAAGAGCTCAGTTAGACATAACTTTCTTTATTCTGGCATAAACTTTGCTGATGGCAGACTGGTGGTATGTGCAGTGTGTGTGGCAGTTTCCTTCAGTCGGCGTAATATGACCTTCTGGAGTAGTTGTTCTGTCCAACGTCCAACATACTTGAAACCTGTATATTTCTGGTTCTAATTACCACATCAAAATAAATTTGCAACAACCAAGGGCTAAAATACAAAAATGTAATCAACTGCACATAAATGATTTTTGCTAAACATTAATAGGCCTATACTTACCGTTTTCTCTGACTAATCGAAAGAAGTCGAGGGCAAAACCTTCCTATTCTAATTACATTTGGGAAGTAATTTATAAAAGTCAAGCAATAATCCACTTGCTCAGAATAAATCAAATATAAATGGCTCTGAGCACTATGGGACTTAACATATGAAGTCATCAGTCCCCTAGACTCAGAACTACTTAAACCTAACTAACTTAAGGGCATCACACACATCCATGCCCGAGGCAGGATACGGACCTGCGACCGTAGCAGCAGCGCGGTTCCGGACTGAGGCAAATATAAATCGCGAACTAGTCATTAATTCGGCCATCTTAATTAAATTCTGTGTAGCAGCACTGAAAAATCCTCAGGAAATACATCAGATTGCTCATCCAATCCGATAAATTCTGTCTGAACTACTGAATCACAACGAGCAACAGTCCACAGTCAGTCCAGGTGATAGCAGCGCCACTTGGCGAGGAATGACTGCTGATCACACACAGTCGCGGTGAGTGCAGTGACGGTGACCGTGCTGTCCATGTGTATAGTGGGGAAGACGCGCGATCTAGCTGAGCGTGAAGGAAGGCAGATTGTGACGGTCCAGGGACTCGGCAGGAACATTTCGGAAACTGGAAGACTCGTCGCGTGTTCGAGGACTGCTGTAGTGAGTGAGTGTCTTCAACACGTGGCGAAACCAAGATGAAACCACATCCAGACGTCGTGGAGGTGGGCGGCTACCCCTCATTACAAATGTTGAACGTCGCAGCCTGAGCAGAATGCTAAAACAGAAGAGATGGCGAAATGTGGCGGAACTAACATCAGATCTTAATGCTGGGCAGAGTACAAGAGTGTCCGAAAACACAGTGTACCGAACTCTCCTAACTATGGGCCCCTGCAGCCGACGACGCACATGCCAATGTTAACACCATAACATCGGTAACTACGAGTGAAATTGGCATGAGACCATCGGCACTGGAAGTTGGCGCAGTGCAGTCCGTCGCATGGTTGATGAATCCCGATTCCTTCGTCATCATGTCGATGGGAGGGCGCAAATCCGTCGTCTTCCAGGAAAACAGCTCCTTGACACCTGTACTGTGGGGCGGAAACAAGATGGCGGCGGCTCCATTATGCTCTGGGGAAGATTCACATGGGCTTCCATTTGTCTAGTGGAACACACGGAAGGCACCATGACGGCCAAGGAATATCGTACAGTGGTTACAGACTACATACATCTCTTCAGGACGATAATGTTTCCTGACAGAAGTGGCGTTTCTCAACAATATAATTCCCAGGAGTGCGATGGAGCGGTTCGAAGAACACAGAGCCGAGTTTCAGCTGCCTTCACACACACACACACACACACACCCCACACCCCAAGCTCGCCAGATCAAACACACTTGTGCTGCAATTGAACGAGGCGTCAGAGATCACCGCCCCCTTCCCGGAATTTATGGGAATTACGTGTCTTGTCTGTGCAGATGTGCTGCGAACTCCCTCAACCGACCTACGAAGACCTCATTGCTTCCATCCCACGATGAGTGGCCGCTGTTATCCGTGCCAGAAGTAGACTTACCGGCTGTTAGGTAGGTGGTTCAGGCTGGTCAGAGTATATTTTCTCAGAAACTGACCAAGATTGCCCCAACCAACCGCTGACTAACTATGAACTCCAATAATCACAATTAAAGTTCAAATGACAAGTTTTCTACGCGCTGTTAGAACATTACAGCCATAAGTGGGGCATTACAGAGAAGCGATTGCAAATATTATTACCTCAAAACAAACAAAAATGAGCATACAGGAAATTAAATTTAAATAGAGTTTCTCTTTAATTGAACTCTATAAAGAATGACTAACAAGGCCAAAAACGTCCGCAAAGTTGCAAAAAATGTTTTTCTTAAATAAGTAAAAAAAGCAGATGAACGCGATGCTAATCTGATATCGTCACTGTAGCATCCACAAGAACAGGGACGTAACAAGTGTAGCGTCGGGGCACCATATCACACAGGACAGAAACAGCGGAAAACGGAAAGCGCACAACTTACACCCACTGCTGGTGAGTTCGGAACATCAATCTGGGGATCATATTTCGGTTTCAGGGCAGAAGTAATGACAAGCAGACAGCCGGCATTTAGTGCTGGTTACGTCAGAACATCCACATGGGCGCCGTGTTGCATGCACGCCACCGAGAAGCGGCAGACAAACTCGGCGGGCACGAATTGGGGCTGCCCTCATAATACACGGCTGTGGCCACAACTCCACTACATAAGCTGGTTTCTACCCAAAGCACAAAGTGTTCCCTTCCTCGCTCGTAGGCCGACTGAGAGCCCGCTTCAGCCGACACTGGTGCAGTTTCACCTTGGACACAGATAACAAATCCCGCAGCGCACTTGCCAAAAGGCTCTCTGATAGCGATACTCAGAGACATTCTGGCACGGCTCAGTAAGCGGGATCAGTAGTTAGTTATTTGGAGATGAAGAGGCTCGCATAGGATAGAGTAGTGTGGAGAGCTGCATCAAGCCATGTGCGGACTGAAATCCACAGCAACATACATAATGTGCGAAATATTCGCTAAAATTTTCAACAAAGGAACAAACTGCCTTAGACGTGGATATTGAATAACGCAAGTCACGAACAGAATTTTAGCATGGACTAAAATGTATTGATCGTCACTTCACTAGTTATTCATTGATTTTGAAAAAGCTTTCGACAGTTTCAGCTACATCTGCTTTGGCAGCTCTTAAAAAACAAGGCACTAATTCCACTTAGTATTGTGAAAAGATGTATGGATATCCTGCAGGTTGTATTAGATTTCATCGATATATTGAGAATGCGAAAGAATAGTCGGTTCATATTATCAAAACTATTCTCGCCAGTCCCAGAGGATTCAACTGGTTATGATATTACTGTTTGGCAGCATAACTACATTAGTATAAACGGAAAGCAGAAAATTATGAATCTTCTACAGTATACTAATAATATGATATATTCACACTTTTGCGCTCTTCGTTTCTGGGTAAAAATGGTTCAGATCAATACATTAGAAGGGAAAAGGAATACAATATCTTCCCATAATATTGCTGAATCATTATGAGCGGCATAATATATTTTTGATGATTGTGTGCAGATCTACTCCGCTTTTTTTAGAGATTGGAAAATGAAGCGAATCATTGTATACCTCTGTACATACAAGCCAGGTATATCACTCTCATATAAAACCAGTGGATCTAAACACAGGCATAATAACCCTAAATTAGAACCATTTCTAAAAGAAAAAAAGTATGCCTCTTACAAACACCGCCATCGCAGACGATGATGTCAGTATTCATTATAAAGAAATTATGATAGCTGGACCAAGGAAGCTATTTGCTGGATTAAAAGAGGAAAAAAAGACCGAGATGAAGACCTAATCTTAGGATAGATGGCTTGGAAAGCATATAGCAGGAGAACAAAATAATTGGAAAACTTTAGAGAAAGCTTTTATCCAGCTGTGGATGTCGAATGGAAGTTTATTATGAAACATAGGAAGTATTGTAATGCGTTGTATATTTATAGGTTCAGTTTTATTATTAGTACTGGCTATACATGTGGTATTTGACTAGTCAATAGAGCATAATCTAAAACACATTATTTACGAGAAAAAAAATGGACTGTTGTACAATCTGTGTTTAATTTAATCTACAATTAAAGAAAATATGGTTTGGCGCATCTACAAATTATTCTGTTAAGTACAAATAATGCCCTATTATTAATCATTTTAATTTGGTTTTAAATGTGACGTTATAGCAATTGCTATTTCTTACAATTTCATTTTGTAGACCCTAGTGAATAAGATGATTTTAAGGATAAATTAACGTGGAATATTTAGATGACCAATTTCAGTAACGTGAGGCTAACAGATTCCATTTTAAGGCCGAAAATCCTGAGTCATCTTTTTTTTGCATTCTAAACAAGTTTAAACTTACACATATGCGATATTTGATGGTATAATTGTGTGTATATAACGGTCTGCAATGAAATATTTTCCTGGAACATCGTGACATAAAACGTAAGGTAGGTAACTGGCTACATCCAGCCAAAGTAATACTTGTGTAAACTGCTGATTCACATGAAGACAGCCGGCCGTAGTGGCCGTGCGGTTCTAGGCGCTGCAGTCTGGAACCGCGCGACCGCTACGGTCGCAGGTTTGAATCCTGCCTCGGGCATGGATGTGTGTGATGTCCTTAGGTTAGTTAGGTTTAATTAATTCTGAGTTCTAGGCGACTGATGACCTCAGAAGTTAAGTCGCATAGTGCTCAGAGCCATTTGAACCTCATGTCGATGAAACTGCCGGCTTATGGACTGACTGACACAAGTAATTATTTCGAGTTGTCTTGAATGAGAAACAGTCATAGTTTCCAAATCACAATCCAACGTGGATGAAACAATGTTTGGTAAAATACTCGTAAAATCTAGACATTGCATTCCCTGTTGTTGACTACAAACTTTTTCCGTTGGATCCAGCGAGTAACACATCAATATTTTCAGCAAACTGTACAGATTTCTAAGGGCTTATATATCCAACGAGGTCATCTACATAAATCAGAAAGAGTAATAAATATAAGATCGAGCTTTCAGGAACACCGCATACTGGAAAAGAAATTTTTATTTCTTATTTTATTCCGAACATTGAACTCATACCTTCTGTATGTTGGTTTCTAGATAATAATATAACCAACTATGTGTTACACCACTTAGATACAACTTTTCTAATTTTCGTGCAGACAAAGGCCTAGAAAGAATTTTTTCAAATACTGTTGACCTCTAAACTCAGCACAGTTACAGATTACAGAGTCGAAACAGAAGGTGCTCAGATCGCTGATGACCGTGGCGAAAGATCCATTAACACTGCAAAGTCCTCAGTACGCACGTGTTATAACGTGGCGGAACCAAAATCCATACAGGACTCCCTTAGATTATCTCGAACGTACAGACAAAATCATGCCGGGTTACTTCACTTTATGTATATGCAGATAGACGAGAAGAGGATAGAAGATAGATGGAAGAAGAACTCGTAGATGTTCTTATTCCTACCTACTTTGAACGATTATGCTGAAATTATTTGTACGAGTAGCGTTTAAAAAGAAATGCAGCACATCTTGTTTCTGAAAACAGGCTTTCTCTATTCAGGATTCAAATACACCATACTATACCCCACTCTTTTGGCTACAGAATCCTACTTTACAACATAACCTCCATTCAATGCGACGGCCTTGCGTCACCTTCCTGGAAGGGCCTGTGCAGCCGCAGGGTACTACTCTACTGGTCGACATCGGAGCAGCCGGCCGCAGTGGCCGAGCGGTTCTAGGCCTTCAGTCCGGAACCGCGCGACCGCTACGGTCGCAGATTTGAATCCTGCCTCGGGCATGGAAGTGTGTGTGATGTCTTTAGGTTAGTTAGGTTTAACTAGTCCTAGGGGACTGATGACCTCAGATGTCAAGTCCCATAGTGCTCGGAGCCGTTTGAACCATTGTTTGACGTCGGAGACCACGTGTTGTGGCGTCAATAGCCTCGCAACGCGAAAGCAATTCCGAACAGATGGTCTTTCGCTGCCCTTCATGGTCGTTAGGAGGTGAGATTATGTTCAAAATTACGTACCGTCTAACTGAAACGTAGTGCAACTTTTTAGTACTGATGCGGAGGACCCCATACTTCTAGTTGTTTAAGGTTATCTAAATTATTTTGCAATTCTTTTGCATCTTTTTATGACTTTGCTAGACGGTGAACGACAGCATCATCTGCAAACAATCTAAGAGGGCTGCTCAGATTCTGTCCTGAACCTTTTATATAGGAAGAGCACAGCAGAAGGTCTATATCGCTTTCTTGGGGAACCCCAGATAATACGAGAGGAGTCCAATACGTAGCGCAACGCTATTGTTTCTGTAAGAAGCTTGGTTTTATTCAGAATTCCAATACACCATATTATTCCCCACTCTTCTGGCTACAAAATCCTATTTTTCAACATAATCTCTGTTCAATGTGTCTCCCTTACACCACCTTAATCGTAGCCAACGTCACGCTGGATCAATACACTCTCCATCATTCATGTTCTGCTCCCCACAGAGTGCATCCTTCATTGTGCCAGACAAATGGAATACGGGAGGTTCGAGACACGGTATATAGGGTGGAAGAGGAAGAACAGTCCAGTGAAACTCTGTGAGCTCTTTTCGGCTGTACAGACGTGTGCGGCCTTGCGTTCTCACGGACGAGGAGAAGTTCGTTTGCATTTTTGTGGCGACGAACACGCTAAAGTCGTTTCTTCAATTACCTGAAAGTAGCACAAAACACTTCAAATTTTGTCGTCGCACTATGAGAGAGGACATCAAACAGAATAACCCTTTCAGAGTGCCAGAAGATCGTCGCCATGGCTTTACCAGTTTAGGGAGTTGGTCTTGAACGATTTCTTCGGAGGATAGGCAGAGTGGCGCCAGTCCAACGATTGTCGTTTTGTTTACTGTTCGAAGCGATGAATTCGTGTTTCATCCTCTGTGACGCTGTTCGAGAAAAAATTGTCACGATTAGCGTCCAGACGCGCAAGCAGTTCAGCACAGATCGTCTTACGTTGCTCTTACTGATATTTTGTTAGGCGGCGAGGACACAAGTGTGTCAGAAGTACCGACACAAACGTCCAGTTGAGCAACGAGGGCCGACGTTGTGGCAGACCGGTTCTAGGCACTTCAGTCTGGAACCGCGGCACCGCTACGGTCGCAGGTTCCAATCATGCCCCTGGTGTGTATGTGTGTGATGTCCTTAGGTTAGTTAGGTTTAAGAAGTTCTAAGTTCTATGGGACTGATTACCTCTAAGTCCCATAGTGCTCGGAGCCATTTTAAACCATCTGTCACATTTGTGTGACAGGATTGGACAGGAATGCGCGATTTTGTCGCGATGATGACTGACGCCTCCCTCAACGACTCGCCGTGCTTTTGTTCACTGACAGGTCTCCGCAGACATTCTGCAAGCAGCTATGAATGTCTGCAGTGCTCTGGTTTTCCACCAAAAGACACTCAATGGCAGCCCTCTGCTTGGAGCGCACCTCCGTTGCAGGCGCCATTTGAGAGGCTACGTATAGCTCCGACACCTTGGAAGTAGGCTGTTTAGGTTTTTATGTTGGTAACGCCACGTAGCGCTCTATATGAGAATCACTGACTGTGCTGTGTGCAGTCTGTGGCTGGTTGGCATTGTTGGAATATTCACCATTGAGTGTTGGACAATTGGATGCTAACAGCACGTAGCGTTGCACAGTTGAAGGAGAGCCGCCAGCAGTGGTGGATGTGGGGAGAGAGATTGCAGGTTTTGAGAGCGGACGATCTGGACGTCTGTCCGTCAGAAAAAGGAAATTTGTGAGACTGGATCTCATGAACTGCTATATATATTATGCCTTTTGAACATTATTAAGGTAAATACATTGTTTGTTCTCCAACAAAATTTTACATTTGCTGACTATGCCTACCAGTAGTTAGTGCCTTCCATAGTTAGAATCTTTTATTTAGCTGGCAGTATTGGAGCTCGTTGTATTGCAGTAGTTCGAGTAACGAAGATTTTTGTGAGGTAAGTGATTCATGAAAGGTATAGATTATTGTTAGTCATGGCCATTCTTTTGTGGGGATTATTGAAAGTCAGATTGCGTTGCGCTAAAAATATTGTGTGTGTCAATTCAGTGTTGATCAGAATAAGTAAAGAGAGAAATGTCTGAGTACGTTCAGTTTTGCTCAGCTATTTGAAAATCAAATAACGTAGAGGTTAACCAGTACAGTCACTTACAATCTTCCAAAGGGGACGTTTCAACTTATCAGAATTTCGAGAAACTATAGGAGCTGAGGCGAAAATATTCGACGATGTTCCACAACAAATTCCGCATTTTTTCAACCAAAACTGGCCGCAAAGCAAAATGTGTTGCATTACCTACTGAACACCCCTCGTATTCCTAAGTGTGTAGTGTATCACGCCAATTTGACGTTTTTTGTACGCCTTCTTCATGGTGTTAGGCAACGGCCTTGCCGCAGTGGATACACCGGTTCCCGTGAAATCACCGAAGTTAAGCGCTGTCGGGCGTTGCCATTTTTCGGAGTGCACTCAGCCTGGTGATGCCAACCGAATCGTAGAGGCTCCGGTCAAAGAAAACTATCATAACGACCGGGAGAGCGGTGTGCTGACCACATGCCCCTCCTATCCGCATCCTCAACTGAGGATGACACGGCGGTCGGATGGTCCCGATGGGCCACTTGTGGCCTGAAGACGGAGTGCTCTTCATGATGTTGCAAGAGGTTACACTGGTATGGAATAAGACAGTGGAATAACTTGAGGCCAATATAACAACAAGCATTTTCACTGCTGGGTGAGAGATTTTCTTCTTGCCCTTGTAGATACAGCTAGATTTTGGATAGCAAAGAACGAGTTCCGCAGGAGGAAGAATGACCATCGTTTTGTCAGTCATTCCGGAGACGCAGTCTTTCTCGGAAGCTCCTTGCAGACGGGCTGTTAATTACGCGACGGCGAGCCACGCTGAGAGTCTCGCAGGGTGGGTGGACGCTCGGGGGAGGGTGGGGGAGGTGGGAGGGTGGGGCGGCAGGCGGGGGCGGCAGGCGGAGGCCGTCCGCCCTGAAGACCCGGCCGCGCCTCACTGCTCTATTTTCCTTGTGTGCTTTTAATTTCCAGCGCGCAAACCACCTCATGCGGGCAAATATTTGCTCTCCCTATATTTGCCTGCTCCATAATTCAAACAGATACGATATTTGCCGAAGAGCAATCATTTTAATATTGTACAATCCTTACTTCAAACAGCGCGCCGTCACTCACATCGGCGGGTGGGCGGCGTTCGAGAATTTCATGCACTATACAACACGTTAAAAATTGATCATTACGCTTTTTTGCGCCGGCTTGCGGCCCGCCCCGCTATCTCCCGCCGTCCTCTTCGTAGCGCGGCAGCCCGCATTATATTCTCGCCGCTGACCGCTCGCTTTGCCCCGTTACTTTGCGAGCGCCGGCGCTCCCCCTTTTTTGACATTTCTCGACGCGGAACGTGTGCGCGCACCGTACTGAAATTTCATTCCCGCCTCGCCTCCCGAACGCGTAGGAGCACTCTCTGTTGCTCGTCGCTTTATTCTCCTTTTTCTTTTTCTCTTCCACCTTCCCCTCCCCCCCCCTTTTTTTCGCGACGAGGCGGCGCTCCTTTCTAAAGCCATCCGGCAGTCATCCGAGCGGCAATACTCGCCGCTGCCGCCTGACTTCCTTTCGTGGCGGAAGCGTGCGTGCGTGTGTGTGTGTGTGTGTGTGTGTGTGTGTGTGTGTATGTGTGTGTGTGTGTGTGTGCCAACTGCGCCGTCTATTTGTCATTCCGTTTCGGCCTCCAGAGTTCAAATCTCATACCACATTCCAAACGAGTTTAATGCTTTAGGAACGTAATTAGTTCCGGACGATTCGCGATTTTTTTGAGTTTCCGGTCTCCCTTTTTTCCGCTTTCTGCTGCTATGACTGCGAGACTGCGAAGCACACATATTTCCGGTCACGGGGAAATCACAACCGCAGCCTACCGAGTTCGTTTTGGGTAAAAAGCTGCAGAATCACACTGAGAAAGAAGATGATATGTTCTTTCCTCCTTTGGCTCTTTCCCTTCCTATCCTTGTCTTGCTAATAAAAGGGTTCCATGTTATCATGTTTATTTCCACCGCAGTCAAAACCTACTAACAGAATCTAAATTCCAGAAAGCTGTCAGCTGTCACTGTTACAACTTTTCATTAGAACAAAACATAAGTACACTACTGGCCATTAAAATTGCTACACCACGAAGATGGCGTGCTACAGACGGGAAATTTAACCGACAGGAAGAAGATGCTGTGATCTGATAATGATTAGCTTTTCAGAGCATTCACACAAGGTTGGCGCCGGTGGCGACACCTACAACGTGCTGACATGAGGAAAGTTTCCAACCGATTTCCTGGTGAAACGTTGTTGTGATGCCTCATGTAAGGAGGAGAAATGCGTACCATCACGTTTCCGACTTTGATAATCGTTGGACGTCCCTTGAGAAATACTGAGCTCTTTATAGCTGTCAATAACTGCGGAAATGTTGCTGTTCCAGGATTTTGTGCATGCACTGACATCTCGATTCTTTCCGACAAATACAGTATTCGATGGGTTTGACGTCGGGCGCTCGAATTGTCCATAGTGATCTTCAAACCAGTCCAACAGTTTTCCTGTGTCCATAAACACTCCATCGTTGAACAGCTGCAAATGGTCTCCAAGAAGCCGAACATAACCATTTCCAGACAATGATCGGTTCAACTGGACCAGACACACCACACACAGTTATGGAACCACCTCCAGATTGCACAGTGGCTTGTTGATAACCTAGGTCCATGACTTCGTGGGGCGTGCACCACACTCGAACCCTACCATTGGCTCTGAAACCGCGATTCATCTGACTGAGCCACGTTTTCGAATCGTCTGAGATCCATCCGATATGGTCACGAACCTAGGATAGTGGCTGCAGATGATGGCGTGCTGTTAGAAAAGACACTTGCGTTGGTCGTCTGCTGACATACTCCATTAACTGCAAATTTCGCCACACCTCCCTGAGGAATACATTCGTCGTGTGTGCGACGTTGATTTCTGCGGCTATTTGACGTAATGTTGCTTGTCTGTCAACACTGACAACTCTACGTTGCTCTCGGTCGGTAAGTGAAAGCCGTCGACCACTGCGTTGTCCATGGTGAGAGGTAATGCCTGAAATGCGGTATTCTCAGCACATTCTTGACACTGTAGATCTCGGAATATTGAATTCGCTAACGACTTCCGAAATGGAATGTCCCATGCGTGCAGCTCTCACTACCATCCCGCTTTTAAAGTCTGTTAATTCCCGTCGAGTGGCCGTAATCACGTCGGAAACCTTTCACGTGAATGACAGCTCCGCCGATGCTCTGCCCTTTTATGTCTTGTGTATCTGATGCTAGCACCACCTGTATATGTGTATCTCGCTCTCCCATGCTTTTGTCACCTCATTGCAATTTGTCGTTTCTGTTCTACGTTTCGTGGACGAATATAAATTGCCTTTTTTGAAATTGCTGCACTGTTTTCACAATTTAGGGCACAGCTGGTTATAAATGTTGGCTTGTGTACTAGATGTGCGAGCTCTTCACACATGTTTGTTGCAATTAATGTAATGCAAATTATGTAGAATGCTTCTTTATGTGTAAGAGGGGACCTGATGGCCCTGATTTGGCGAGAATGTGTCGACCTCTCAAGCTAAAAGGCATTCTTCTGGTTTCACGACCCAGTTATCTACCACACGTGTTATACAATTCCATTTTGCGCTGTTGGCAAAGTTGAGGAGTCCATCACGGTTTTGAGTGGACGTTGTAAACTGAGTATGTGTGGAATGTTGAAGGCACAGAAAACCTAACTCTATGAATAAGGAGATTAATGATAATGATAATCTTCTACAAGTATCCCTATATACAAGAAACGTAGCAAAAAACATTATATCAAGTGCAGAAGAAACTTGTAGCAGAGTGGAGCTAATAAAACCATTTCCTTAATTCTGTAATCGAAATACTTTAAAGGTATGAAATTCGTTAGCAGTTGCGGAATCAGCGGTTTTTCAGGCATGGTTTTCGGATGGGGGGGGGGGCGGTGGGAGGGAGACGGAGGGGGAGGGTTGGAAGGTCAAATATAGAAAAAATACTTGCTACTAGGAGATTTCGATGAAGTCCTGGGGCATGAAAGAAACATGCTAGAACTGCATTTATAAATTTTTACAATTTTCTCATCAGTTTCCACCAGTTGAGTGTGTAAGACATACTGAGGATATAGAGGATTACAATGAAGTTAGTGGTCCTGGCGAGAACATGCGGATCAGGAAAAAGAACAAAAGTGAAATATCAAGGGTAGCATGCAGGTATTTTGATCCCCTCGCAAGTTATTGAAATGTGATGTTATTTCGACAACTCTGTTTAACATACTGTTTCAGAAATCGGATATACTTCAGAAAGGATATTTGTACATTGAGTAAATAGTGAGCAGTACAATAAAATGAAGATTCTTTCAATAAATAGTGAGCAATACAATAAAATGAAGATTCTTTCAATAAATAGTGAGCATTACAATAAAATGAAGATTGTAGTGGGTCAGTAGAGAGGATGCAAGACAGTCAATCAAACATCACGACAGGAGATCCCAAGAACTAATGCAGTGCTGCTGTTAATCTGTCGCCGGCCGCAGTGGTCTCGCGGTTCTAGGCGCGCAGTCCGAAACCGTGCGACTGCTACGGTCGCAGGTTCGAATCCTGCCTCGGGCATGGATGTGTGTGATGTCCTTAGGTTAGTTAAGTTTAAGTAGTTCTAAGTTCTAGGGGACTAATGACCACAGCAGTTGAGTCCCATAGTGCTCAGAGCCTTTTTGTTAATCTGTCCTAGACTCTACGGTCTACCCAGAATTCATAAAATTGATCTTCCTATCAGATCCGTTGTTAGTGTTATCCGTTCTCCCATGCATGGAACAGTAAGATATCTGACAACTCATTTACAGCCATATATTGGGAAAACTGATTCATATCTAAAAGACTCACGTCGTTGTATAGAGAAAATTGAAAGGCTAATTCTAGCTCCTGAAAATATTCTTTTAAGTTTCGACATAGTGTCTTTATTCACTATGATTCCAATTTAGAAAGTTATAACTTTTATAACGGATACTTTTCCAGAAAATTTGTCTGTTCGTTTTAGACATTGCCTCACTTCTAGTGCGTTTCAGTGGTATGATGAATTTTATGAGCAGCTTAGTGGTGTAGCAATGGATAACCCGTTTGTTCCTTCGATACCTAGTTTCTACGTGGAGAAATTCGAACAGTCAGCTGTAGAAAAAATAAATATGAAACCATCTCGCTCTTATCGATTTGTTAATGACACATTTGTGATCTGGCAACATGGTAAAAAAGCTTTGGACGAATTGTTTGGTTTTCTAAATAATATAAATCTGAAAATTCAGTTCACGAGGAAATAAAAAATGACAACAACATACCTTTCTTTGATGTTTTAGTTATGAAAGAGCCCTACAGAAGTTTGAAACATAAGGTTTTTCGAAAAGTAATGCACATGGACAGATATTTGTATAACAGCTCCAATCACCATCCACAACAAAAGAGAGGTGTCATTGTATGTCTTGTCGATAGAGCCAAAATGATTTGGACGCCGGTATACCTGGGCGCCGAATTAAAACATCTGAAGTAGACTTTCGAGAAGAAGCAAACAGAATTCTTCGACCTAATAACGAAAGTCTGAAGGACAATCATGAAAAATAACGATGGAGGAATACAGTTCCTCTCCCTTTTATTAAAAGAGTAACGGATCAGATCTGAAATACATCACAGAAACGTGATGATATACTGTTTTTTAGACCAACAAAGAAAGTAGTTCAAGCACTGCTATCTATAGATGGTGCACGCTCTCCTCTGTCAGCGTGAGACATATGTAAAACTCCTTATACGTTTCGTAAGTTTTATATTGGAACAACCAAGAGAAGCGTGAATACACGGGTAAAGGAATACTAAAGTCTTTGTCGCCTATAGCGAAGCATGCTCTTCAGTCAGAAAATCACGGAGTGAAGTATTCTGAAACAAAAATTCTATACACGACGACGAAATATTATCCACAGCTGTGTAGAAAAGTTATTCAAATGTACAAACGCAGGGATGATTTAATAGGAAAGAAGAGACCCTGAAATGGAACGACATATGGATAGTAGCTCCGCAGAATCGCTAAACACTTTTTATCTTTGACAAGACGACAATCGATACGTAAGTTATATACTTGACAAGGATCATCTCTGCTTATCTGGTGTAACTCCGGCTACGCCATCTGTTCTGCAGTATATATGTCGCTCTCAGACGTCCTAGCCTACAGTCGGTAGGACTCAGTGGAGGAGCAACGCCTCTGAAGACATCCAGTGCAATTCTGGACGAAACGTTATGAAGTGAAGAGTTTCGTGGATCATGACCTTTGACCCCGAAAGGTTAACCAGCAGCATTGTCATCCGGTAGTTAAGGCCTTCATTCTGTCAACTACTTCAGTATCAGGGCAGACCAGACAGACACCCAGTGTGTGGGTTGGCCTGCAGAGGGATACGCTGTCTGACAAAGAAAATGAAGCACCCAGAAAGAGAAGAGGACGCGGAATGAAACTTTACCGGTCGAAAGGGTATGTGACGTTATTTCAATGATTACAAAATCGAGTCAGGTTTGTAAAGAACTTGAGATACTTAGCGGAACGACTTTGCACCCGCTCTGGCTTGGATGCATGCTCCGATTCAGTTGGGAAAGGCATCAGAAAGTCGTTGTAGCCTCTCCTGAGGCACGCTGGCCCACATCTGTCGTGAAAGGGGCTTGATATCCTGAATACCGTAACTTAGGAGGAGTTGATGTCCGAAGTCGAAATACTCTTGTAGGTGTTTCACCAGATGTGAGAGCTCTTTTAGTGGTCCATTCTTCTCTCTACCCAGTGGGCGTCAGACGCTAAGTGTTAATGAATTGAATCCTTGTAGGTGCCGATAAAGCGTTTGCAAATGTACTCTCCAAATCTGCAAGGCAAACTCATGACTATTAAAGTAAAAAAAAAATTAATGAGTTTGATTTACTGCTATAAAGTTAATATTAAACAGTGGCAAATTGCGGAAACATTAACACAATAAATCATAGATATACGCACAAATTAATGGCAACGTGTGGCAACTTTAATATCCTTGGAATATCTGGAATAGTAGTCAGAGAGAAAAGCTAATAATTTCCCAATAAATACGCTTGCTATGGCGGAATGCCTAATTATTTTGGTAAGATTAATGGAAGCAACACATATTACAGAGAGGAGAAACGTCGCACCTGTGGGCGAAGTTGGAAGTAAACTGTTCATTAGACATGAAATGCATGTCTTCAGAGTGAAGCTTGAAATAATCGGATTATAAAAAAGTAATTCTAATTTCCCTATGCCTCGTCTCGCGGCTGCAGCACGATCCAGGTTATACTTCAAATGGTAGTACAATCGATCATTTGTGGAACCAACAAGCGTCACTAACGACTAAGTTCAACTTAGCCTGAAATGTTTTCAAGCCCCCAGTGCATCTGCTCAGGGGGCTCTGTAGCAGCTCTGCCTCGAAGTCGGACGGCAGAGGCTCCGGACCTTGATTTTGATCTCAGAATTCAACTTTCTTCCCTCTCTGATTTCCAATGGAATGTGAAGTAAGAGGAAACATCGCATTTCTGCGTTTTCAATCGCTCACAGAATTTTATGGCTTGGCTCTGAATCTTCCGAATGCTGATCAGTCAATCAACCCGTTACAAAAACTCATCTCCTTCCCCTGACTGGTTAAACAACGTCTTGTGTCTTACCATAGTCTACAGAAAGAACTTGTTCACTCGCACTGTGTCTCTTTCATTGGCCAATGAGGTGTTCTGCCTCATCACCAATCGGAATCACTTTCTAACTTAGGGTTTACTTACTGTATGTTTGCCAATAGCGGCAGATTTTTCTTGCAATAAGTACTGTTTCTCTACAAAGTCAGAGCACTCGGCGGTCTCCCAAAATTTCAGATACCCAGGACTGAGCAGCCTCTATCCATCACCGAGACGTTTATCTTTAGTTTCCTATGATTTGCTGGGGAAGTTGCCACTTTTCGACACATCGCATACAAAAGTTTATTCCTGGCAAAGAGGGGGAGTTCTCACTCCATTTCCTGGTCATAATAAGTTTTTGTGAGACATTTCTCTATGGGAGATGCCACATATGTTTCTACCCAATGACCAGACTTCCTGCACTGCCTCTGCACAGCAACAGTTTCTTTCCGGTGGCAGTGATCCCTCGGACCACCCCGAAGTTCCCCTGGGATGTGATCCTCTTATGGCTTTGGTTGGTGCACTTCCCTGCTCATCGCCTCACAGTGCTTTCAGTATTTACTACTGCTACATCACACGAAAATATGAATTAAAATAATAGAACAGCAAGTCTGCATCAGTTATCTACTGGCAATTACTAGTACAGTGGTACAGCAACTTCATCATCGTAAATTATATATTCCGATTAAATGAGAGTTTCATTACTGACTTGCATATGTGGAGAGATTGTTTCCGAAAGACTTGGCCGCAACCCTGATCTGGGAACCTTGCTGACCCCCAGAGTACAACAACAGTTCATAGAGGCACTTGCTATGTGTAGGTGACCATTGTCCTGTTGAAAAATGACACCTCAGAACAGTAGCATCACAGGTAACATCTGAAGAAACAGGTTGTCCTGGATGTACTGTGGTGCTGTTAGAGTAGCTCAATCACTACCAACCCTGGAAGGAAGTTACACCTGATGGATCCCCACATCATGGCACCAAGAGTAACACAGCTGTGTCTCTCCAAACATTCTAAGGATTGAACATCTCTCCAGGTCGCTGCTACCCTCGCCAGTGATGGTCATCTGCAGTTGTGCAGATCTATGATTCATCGTTGAACACAATATGACGCCATCCAACAGAAGTCCATGCTTTCTGGTCTCGGTCCCATTCCAAACAAAGCCAAAGATGTTATGGTGCAAGGGCTATTCGCAAAGTGAGGAACGACCGGTCGCGAAATAGAAATCAATGTGAAAATCCGACGAGGCTTTTCACAGACTTTTTGGTCAGTGTCTCTAGTATGCCTCTCGATCGCATCAAGGCGTTGTTTTCAGTCGTGACCACACTGTGTGCGAGTAAAGGTGCCTAGAACAACAATGTCTCCTGCCAAGTAGGTGAGCCCACTGAGAGGCTTCGCCTTAATCTATTCACCCCACCTAACACAACTGCCACGCACTTCCTTCTTCATGGCAATTCTCAGCCGCACTCTGCAGGGGCAGTGCGGACGCTCCTGGAGCCTTTTCGATGGGAAGAGTTCGATCACCCACAACACAGCACTAATTGGCTCGTCCTAAGTATCATCTTGTCTCACACGAAACGCTGGACACGAAGACAACACTTGGGCGCAGGCTACGCGCTATAGACCAGCGTAGAGAATTATAGGAAAGCACAGGCGGCTGCCTTCTATGACGATTGTGTTGGAAATTCGGTATAACGCTCGGACAAATGTGTAAGTCGGAGCGGCGACTATGTAGAGAATTGCCTAGAAGGTGTAGCTAAATGTGCAAAGAAAACTGTTTTGATTTTCACTATTGTTTCCATTTCGCGACCGATCGTTCCTTACTTTCCGAACAACCATCGTATTAATGACAGCCTAAGCATCGGACGTTATTTCCTATTCTGGCATCTGTTAGTCTCCAACCAATATTGCGAGGTGGTAGAGAATGTTAGGGGAGTCCATTACCTGTTCTTAGACGGTAGGCGCAGATGTGAAGGAGCTATAACGTGTTAGGTGCACGATATGGTGATCCTCGCTTATGGCGGTCAGACACCGTCGATTGGAACTTTGATGACTTGTATACTTTCCTTCACTTTCCTATACAGTCCAACATCAGACCACTGTCACATTCTGATACCGTACAATTATGTATGTTGCACGATTCGACCAGCTGGTCAAATGAAAGCCCACACAGGGCTCCTTTTGAACTCTGTCAGGAGCTGATAACGCTGTTTCACACGAGTGTGTGCCACATACAGCGCTGTTCACGTCCTTTCTGTCCCTATCAGACCTAGCAACAACACCAAAACGAAAAAGACCAATGAACTCTGGTAACCACTCTAATTCTCTCACAGAATCGTTGCCATACTAGAATCAGTCAAGTATAAACTAGGCCTTCGCAAATCAGTGTTCTACCAGATCTCATGTCAATGTGGAAAGGCATATGTTGAAAAATTTTCTATGCATAGTAGAAGAGAGTTGCACTGGACATAGATATGACACTGATTTACGCCAGACCCCCAAATCAGTCGTGGTCGACCATAATCAAAACATTGGCCTTTCTATAGATAAAATAAAAGCTAGATACTTATCCAATCTTTTTCTTCTGGAATAGGGTGATGAAAGAAGCCACTTAAATTAGAATCCAAGGTGACCTTATTCACAAAAGGAGGGAATGTGAGGGATGGAAGGAGGAGGGGTAAAAATTGTAGAAGAAGACCTATACATGAATATAATAATTAGGTTCAAGTCGGTGGAGGTCGTAAAAGTTATTCAAAAATGAAAAGACTTGCACAGAATAGACATAGCGTGAAGAGTTGCATCAAACCAGTTGAAGACCACAACAATACTGTGACTTATAACTGAGTCAGGCTTGGATCCTTGCTCTGAGCCTGAAAAAAAAGAAGAAAAATTGCCATACAATGAGGTCCGCATCCAGCAGCAGTACAGGGCAGAGACAGCGAGTGAAGCATCTGAGTGGTGAAGCTGCACGGTACAAGACATGAGAACCCAGCTAGCCAGAACAATAGAAGTTTATTAACTATAAACAAACAGTTCGTCGCTTGGTGCCAGCGTAGCGTCTCTAACCTTATAGTGGGATGCCCTTGGGTTGGTTGCAGATGATATCCAGCAAGACTGGTGGTGACGTCCTGAAATGTGGTGCACAGGAGGCATACGGTGACAGCCAGTGATTTGGATGTGGCAGCCATGTGTTCTTTGGGCTAAGTATGCGGGTGGACGTCAATCAGGTGAGTCAGGTGCACTCAGTGATGGGAGCTCCAAGCTGAGGGACCATGACGTAACTGCTGAAGAGTTGCTGCTGTGTTCGGTGAGGAGAGGAGAGGAAAAGAGACGAGAGCACCGTACTGAAGAACAACGAATGGTTGGCACTCGAGCACGGAACTGTTTCATTGTGCGACTGCCATAGGTCCAACGCGCCACAACATTTATAGCCGGGTGGCAAAATGATACAGTGTCCACAACCTGAAGCACATGACTGGTGGCTGTGATGTGGTGCCATAGCTGGCAGCGACCTCTGCGATAAGACTCATGCCACCAGTCTTGGAGACTTGGAGGAATACAGTCCAGCCTCTTCTGTATCCACCGGACTTTGCCAATAATCGCCTGAGTCCTTGTAACAAGATGGTGAAGAAGGCAGCCATTCGCGTTGCACATTTGTCAGAATTGTAGCAGGATCGGGGACTGATGACCACAGATGTTAAGTCCCGTAGTGCTCAGAGCCATTTTGTAGCAGGATCTTAGGCGCTAGCTGTACAGTAGCAGCTCCACCTCCTGTAGATGGGGAAGCCATCGTAAAGAAGGGATAGCTCCACAAGGAAAAAAGCAGGCAGCGAGAGGGTCGATGAAGCAGAAGAAGACACGCTGGATTGTCGATATTTAACGACAGCCGGGCAGCAGAAAGTAGCAGGAGAGTCGCGGATAAGGTGTGCGACGGGACTTCCACGAGGGCAGCGCCGAAAGAAACTGCTGCAGTCCGTCGGACGCGACCACGGTTGGCAACCGGGATGGAGCAGCACAAGGTGAGGACCTGAGGAAGGCGTGGTGTTTGCCAGAGACTCGCCTGTCGAACGATAAAAACAGAACATGAGGTGACGGGAAGAAATGCGTATTCAGACGGTGCGATAGGCAGAGTATGCAAGGAAAAACGTGACAATACTCGCCTCGCAGGTGCACGTGAGGGTATGTGCGAATGTGCATCTGTAAAATATAGAACTACCTTTCCTGGACAGTGCGTAACGTCGGTCTTCTCCGAAAGTATATTGTTGACAATAATAAAGTTAAATGGCATCCAACAAATTCTTGTGCCCTACTTGTTGGACACTGAGGTGGGTAATAATAATACAGTTAGAAAACTCTGCATAAATAATACAACAAATCTTACATTTGCTCTCCAGACACGGCTGTAGCTATGAAACTGCACCCTAGGACTTGCACACTAAATGAACCGCGATCACTGAGTGACGAGATGGTACAAGTTCATAATTCCCTTACTGTGGCTTCAGTACTGCCATTAGAAAAACACAAGTTCGTAGACGCTTGTTCACACAGTTCTGGTAGTGTTGGCGCGTAGGCACAGTCCTACATCTACATCTACATCAATACTCCGCAAGTCACCTGACGGTGTGTGGCGGAGGGTACCCTGAGTACCTCTATCGGTTCTCCCTTCTATTCCAGTCTCGTATTGTACGTGGAAAGAAGGATTGTCGGTATGCTTCTGTGTGGGCTCTAATCTTTCTGATTTTATCCTCATGGTCTCTTCGCGAGATGTACGTAGGAGGGAGCAATATACTGCTTGACTCTTCGGTGAAGGTATGTTCTCGGAACTTTAACAAAAGCCCGTGCCGAGCTACTGAGCGTCTCTCCTGCAGAGTCATCCACTGGAGTTTATCTATCATCTCCGTAACGCTTTCGCGATTACTAAATGATCCTGTAACTAAGCGCGCTGCTCTCCGTTGGATCTTCTCTATCTCTTCTATCAACCCTATCTGGTGCTGATCCCACACTGCTGAACAGTATTCAAGCAGTGGGTGAACAAGCGTACTGTAACCTACTTCCTTTGTTTTCGGATTGCATTTCCTTAGGATTCTTCCAGTGAATCTCAGTCTGGCATCTGCTTTACCGACGATCAACTTTATATGATCATTACATTTTAAATCACTCCTAATGCGTACTCCCAGATAATTTATGGAATTAACTGCTTCCAGTTGCTGACCTGCTATTTTGTAGCTAAATGATAAGGGACCTATCGTTCCGTGTATTCGCATCACATTACACTTGTCTACATTGAGATTCAATTGCCATTCCGTGCACCATGCGTCAATTCGCTGCAGATCCTCCTGCATTTCAGTACAATTTTCCATTGTTGCAACCTCTCGATACACCACAGCATCATCTACAAAAAGCCTCAGTGAACTTCCGATGTCATCCACCAGGTCATTTATGTATATTGTGAATAGCAACGGTCCTATGACACTCCCCTGCGGCACACCTGAAATCACTCTTACTTCGGAAGACTTCTCTCCATTGAGAATGACATGCTGCGTTCTGTTATCTAGGAACTCCTCAATCCAATCACACAATTGATCTGATAGTCCGTATGCTCTTACTTTGTTCATTAAACGACTGTGGGGAACTGTATCAAACGCCTTGCGGAAGTTAAGAAACACGGCATCTACCTGTGAACCCGTGTCTAAGGCCCCCTGAGTCTCGTGGACGAATAGCGCGAGCTGGGTTTCACACGACCTTTTTCGAAACCCATGCTGATTCCTACAGAGTAGATTTCTAGTCTCCAGAAAAGACATTATACTCGAACATAATACGTGTTCCAAAATTCTACAACTGATCGACGTTAGAGATATAGGTCTATAGTTCTGCACATCTGTTCGACGTCCCTTCTTGAAAACGGGGATGACCTGTGCCCTTTTCCAATCCTTTGGAACGCTTCGCTCTTCTAGATACCTACGGTACACCGCTGCAAGAAGGGGGGCAAGTTCCTTCGCGTACTCTGTGTAAAATCGAACTGGTATCCCATCAAGACCAGCGACCTTTCCTATTTTGAGCGATTTTAATTGTTTCTCTATCCCTCTGTCGTCTATTTCGATATCTACCGTTTTGTCAACTGTGCGACAATCTAGAGAAGGAAGCACAGTGCAGTCTTCCTCTGTGAAACAGCTTTGGAAGAAGACATTTAGTATTTCGGCCTTTAGTCTGTCATCCACTGTTTCAGTACCATTTTGGTCACAGAGTGTCTGGACATTTTGTTTTGATCCACCTACCGCTTTGACATAGGACCAAAAATTTCTTAGGATTTTCTGCCAAGTCAGTACATAGAACTTTACTTTCGAATTCATTGAAAGCCTCTCGCATAGCCCTCCTCACACTACATTTCGCTTCGCGTAATTTTTGTTTGTCTGCAAGGCTTTGGCCATGTTTATGTTTGATGTGAAGTTCCCTTTGCTTCCGCAGCAGTTTTATAACTCGGTTGTTGTACCATGGTGGCTCTTTTCCATCTCTTACGATCTTGCTTGGCACATACTCATCTAACGCATATTGTACGTTGGTTTTGAACTTTGTCCACTGATCCTCAACACTATGTGTACTTGAGCCGTCAGGTACTCTGTAATCTGCTTTTTCTCACTTTTGCTAAACAGAAAAATCTTCCTACCTTTTTTAATATTTCTATTCACGGCTGGAATCATCGATGCAGTAACCGCTTTATGATCGCTGATTCCCCGTTCTGCATTAACTGATTCAAATAGTTCTGGTCTGTTTGTCACCAGAAGGTCTAATTTGTTATCGCCACGAGTCGGTTCTCTGTTTAACTGCTCAAGGTAGTTTTCAGATAAAGCACTTAAAAATATATCACTGGAGTCTTTGTCCCTGCCAACCGTTATGAACGTTTGAGTCTCCCAGGCTATATCCGGAAAATTAAAATCTCCACCCAGAACTATAACATGTTGGGGAAATCTACTCGAAATATTTTCCAAATTATTCTGCAGGTGCTGAGCCACAACAGCTGCTGAGCCCGGGGGCCTATAGAGACATCCAATTACCATGTCTGAGCCTGCTTTAACCGTGACCTTCACCCAAATCATTTCACAATTCAAATCTCCGTCAATTTCCTTTGATACTATTGCACTTCTTATCGCTATAAACACGCCTCCCCCTTCACTGTCCAGCCTGTCTCTGCGGTATACATTCCAATCTGAGTTCAGCATTTCATTACTGTTTACATGTGGTTTCAGCCAACTTTCTGTCCCTAGTGCTATATGGGCGTTGTGACCGTTTATTAATGAGAGCAGTTCTGGGACCTTTCTATAGAGGCTCCTGCAGTTTACTACACTCCTGGAAATGGAAAAAAGAACACATTGACACCGGTGTGTCAGACCCACCATACTTGCTCCGGACACTGCGAGAGGGCTGTACAAGCAATGATCACACGCACGGCACAGCGGACACACCAGGAACCGCGGTGTTGGCCGTCGAATGGCGCTAGCTGCGCAGCATTTGTGCACCGCCGCCGTCAGTGTCAGCCAGTTTGCCGTGGCATACGGAGCTCCATCGCAGTCTTTAACACTGGTAGCATGCCGCGACAGCGTGGACGTGAACCGTATGTGCAGTTGACGGACTTTGAGCGAGGGCGTATAGTGGGCATGCGGGAGGCCGGGTGGACGTACCGCCGAATTGCTCAACACGTGGGGCGTGAGGTCTCCACAGTACATCGATGTTGTCGCCAGTGGTCGACGGAAGGAGCACGTGCCCGTCGACCTGGGACCGGACCGCAGCAACGCACGGATGCACGCCAAGACCGTAGGATCCTACGCAGTGCCGTAGGGGACCGCACCGCCACTTCCCAGCAAATTAGGGACACTGTTGCTCCTGGGGTATCGGCGAGGACCATTCGCAACCGTCTCCATGAAGCTGGGCTATGGTCCCGCACACCGTTAGGCCGTCTTCCGCTCACGCCCCAACATCGTGCAGCCCGCCTCCAGTGGTGTCGCGACAGGCGTGAATGGAGGGACGAATGGAGACGTGTCGTCTTCAGCGATGAGAGTCGCTTCTGCCTTGGTACCAATGATGGTCGTATGCGTGTTTGGCGCCTTGCAGGTGAGCGCCACAATCAGGACTGCATACGACCGAGGCACACAGGGCCAACACCCGGCATCATGGTGTGGGGAGCGATCTCCTACACTGGCCGTACACCTCTGGTGATCGTCGAGGGGACACTGAATAGTGCACGGTACATCCAAACCGTCATCGAACCCATCGTTCTACCATTCCTAGACCGGCAAGGGAACTTGCTGTTCCAACAGGACAATGCACGTCCGCATGTATCCCGTGCCACCCAACGTGCTCTAGAAGGTGTAAGTCAACTACCCTGGCCAGCAAGATCTCCGGATCTGTCCCCCATTGAGCATGTTTGGGACTGGATGAAGCGTCGTCTCACGCGGTCTGCACGTCGAACACGAACGCTGGTCCAACTGAGGCGCCTGGTGGAAATGGCATGGCAAGCCGTTCCACAGGACTACATCCAGCATCTCTACGATCGTCTCCATGGGAGAATAGCAGCCTGCATTGCCGCGAAAGGTGGATATACACTGTACTAGTGCCGACATTGTGCATGCTCTGTTGCCTGTGTCTATGTGTCTGTGGTTCTGTCAGTGTGATCATGTGATGTATCTGACCCCAGGAATGTGTCAATAAAGTTTCCCCTTCCTGGGACAATGAATTCACGGTGTTCTTATTTCAATTTCCAGGAGTGTATTAGCACATTAATATTGTTATTCCCTGTTGCATTTTGCCTACTTCTGCCTTGCCGCGTCTCAGGAGGCGTCTTGTCGGTCCTAGGGAGGGAATTCTCTAACCTAAAAAAACCCCATGTGCACTCCACACATACTCCGCTACCCTCGTAGCTGCTTCCGGCGTGTAGTGCTCGCCTGACCTATTCAGGGGGACCCTACATTTCTCCACCCGATAGCGGAGGTCGAGAAATTTGCACCCCAGCTCTCCGCAGAATCGTCTGAGCCTCTGGTTTAAGCCTTCCACTCGGCTCCAAACCAGAGGACCGCGATCGGTTCTGGGAACGATACTACAAATAGTTAGCTCTGATTCCACCCCGCGAGCGAGGCTTTCCGCCTTCACCAACTCCGCCAACCGCCTGTACGAACTGAGGATGACCTCTGAACCCAGACGGCAGGAGTCATTGGTGCCGACATGAGCAACAATTTGCAGTCGAGTGCACCCAGTGCTCTGTATCGCCGCCGGTAGGGCCTCCTCCACATCTCGGATGAGACCCCCCGGCAAGCAGACAGAGTGAACACTGGCCTTCTTCCCCGACCTTTCCGCTCTTTCCCTAAGGGGCTCCATCACCCGCCTAACGTTGGAGCTCCCAATAACTAATAAACCCCTCCCCCCGTGTGCCTGCTCGGACCTTGCTGAAGGAGCAGCCACATGTCCACTCACAGGCAGAGCGGGCGATGCCACACGGCCAGCCTCCACATTGACCCTCCGCCTCGCGCGCCGCGAACGCCGCTGAACCCGCCACTCCCCTTGGGGAGAGGGTGGCCCAACCGCGCCCGGTACCCGCGAAGGAGACGGAGGTCTCTTCACTCCACAACGGCTGTCACAGGGCTGTGTCAAGGCGAATAGGCAGCGCGATAACGTTACTTTGACAGGAACTTCCTGGAAGTGGGCAGAATCCGATCTCAAACAGATCTGCCCTCCTGGTCTCGAGACCCTATTTTATGGCAAAGCCGCAGCGGTGGAGCCTTAGAACTATGAGAGACACAGCTGCTTCCTATGACCTCATTGGTGCCTTGTGATACTCCTTTGCTGTGTAGAATCTCTGAGGTGGTCTATTCTTATTGTGCCACTCTCGATTCTAGACGATACCACTGGGTGGGGGGGGGGGGTGGGGGTGCGAGGGGGCGGGGGGTGGAGCAGAGGAGGAAGGAGCGCCGACACATTTGCGGAGATGGTGCCGAAATTTCAGTCGGCGCTGCACCCCAGTACCTACCCTGCACATGGCTAGAAGCACCGACTGGGAAATCAACCAGAGGGTGCGCATCGGCGGCTGTAGGTACAGACGCAGGGACTGGCAGGCCGTTGAAGACGTCCGGTCCCTTCGGAGCGTACGACCGAGCGACTGGACGCGTCCCTGTTGCTGACTGAGTCACAGGCTGCCAGCACGACTGCGACCCTGGGGGCGGCGGAAATCCACGGCTGCCGCTGTGGACGCGAGCGTGCTGCCAGAGTCAACGTCTGCGATAGCGACCGTAGCTGCTGCATTGCCTGGCTGCGTGATGGATATGTGAACAAAAAGAGGACGCAGTATCTCCCGAGTGGATTGGCCAAAACCGGTTCCTATGCCGCCAGTGCAACCCCATTGGACTGTGGATAATGTAGGTGAAACAGGACAGCACCCCAGGCACTACATCCCATCCCCATCAGTGACCCTGCCAAACACATCAAAGGACAATGGCTGTTTACGCCAGAACTGTGACTCGGAAGGAGGGACATAAGGTCTCCGCGGCAGATGTAGCAAACGGAACAGATCTTATGGTGTCGACCATGATGGGGCTCCGCTGGCGACTTTTGGGCAGGGAGCGATAGGACGACAGAAAAACTTATAAAGTCTGGCCCATGTGTGGGTGACTTGTAACTTGTCCATCTGTGGTTTGAAGGTCCTTACAAAGTGCTCAGCTTCACCATTCACTGGAAGGACATGAAGAATACCATTGTTGCACAAAAATGTTCAAACTCCACAGACGTGAACTGCGGTCCATTACCTGACACAATCACTTCAGGTAAACCTTAAATTCACGAGATCGACATAGGAGCTGATACTGTACCGACTGATGAGGTAGACTTCATTGAAACGGTGAAGGGAAACATGCTGTATGCATCGACAACCATTAGCTAGCGCATGGTTCAGTGTGGCCCCAGCAAAATCTATGTGCATGAATTGTCAAAGTCTGTCACGTAGTGGCAACTGAAATTACAGCTGTGGGAAGTGGATTGATACTCTGTACATGTTGCACATTGTGAAGTCATGGCCTCTATTTGTGCATCCATTTCCACCCTAAAACTACGGCGCCTTGCCACCTGCTTGGTTTAGACTATACCCCATGTCCTTGGTGCAACAACTGAAGAACTTCCTAGTGGTGGGACTGAGAGACCACAACTCTTGCATCGCCACTTTCAGAGTATATCGGGAGAATGCCCATCTGTACAGAGATGGCATGTCGATGAGCAAAGTAACGACGAAGCACCAGGTGGAAGAAGTCCTTCAGACTCTGCGGCCACCCACGATGTACAATGTCAAGCACCCACTGCAACAGAAGGTCCTATGCTGTCTCCTGCGCCACATGGCTTAAGGTGGCAGGAAAATTTTCCAAAAGCCGGATTTATTCTGAGTCAGTGTGACGACAGGAGTCCTCGGAGAAATCAGAGCAGTATCAGAGCCAATTGGGAAGCTCGATAGGTCAGCATTGGAGTGTCTGGTAGTCGGCCAATATGACAACTCGGACTGACAACTGGACAAGAGAGGGACTCACTGCTGTAACTACTGCGCTGGGACAGGCTGGGAGGACCCAAACGTAGCTGTCAATGGTCTGTGGTCCATAACTAAGGAAAACCGGCGACTGTACAGATATTGGTGGGAGTGCATGGCCCAATAAATGATAGCCAACGCCTCCTTTTCAAGTTGGCTGTAGTTGTGTTGGGCCTTGGTCAAAATCTTTGACGCAAACGCAATTAGCCCGTCATTGGACAATGTGACAACACTGTAATTGCTGCCAGAATGACAGGCTTGCTGGGGTCAAAGTGGTCCAAACACCGATCATTAATAGCGTGCCTTTCAGCCGCTGGAAAGCGGTGTGACATTCGGCCGATCGTACGAATGGAACACCCTCGTGATGCAACCGATTTAGAGGCGCAGCGATCTGAACGGCGTTCGGGATCAAACAGATGTAATAGGTTAGCTTCCCTATTACAATCGCGATCCATTCTTTGGCGCTCGCTAATGTCTAACCGTAAATTAATACATTTGTTAAACACACGCAGCTGAACATTGGATTGTCGATTGATAGTCTCAGAGTTCGTGTCCTGGAAATCTGAAAAAATAATAACAGGATCGGTGGATCGTTGCGCAGCAGACACAATATACACCTCATTAGAATCACTGTCTAACTTGGAATGTGAAAGCCGCCTAGCGCCATGTGCACTTAAACATTTCGAAGGCACGCGACCTTGTTGCCACATACGAAACAGTTGGCTTTGAACCACTGGCACTGTGCCCTACCATGTGTTCGAAACCAACGCAGGCAGGACTTGCGAGATTCTGCGATGTGCGCCGTAGCCTGACAGTTGACAGAGCGACTGGTGGTAAAAGACCTAGACGTCGGGCGACATCTGACCTGAGCGAGGCTATGTTGGTCTCTGAACTGGCTTACTCTTGACGACAGATATTGCAGGTGCTTGAAAATAATGCTCTGTTGCATCGACAGTGATCTGTGACTTAATAACTGACAATGCTGTCCAGAGGTCAGGGTTTTGATGCTTTAGTAGGCCAGCACGAGTACAGGAATCAGACACGTTCTGAGTAATTCCATCTCTCACCATAATCTCACTGTAACTTAACCCACAGGAACACTGGAAGCGACATTGTCTAGTAACGCCAAGAAGTTCTTTTACCCATTGTTTGTAGGAATGTCCTGGCTGATGTTCAATCTGAAAAACTCACACGGAGCAGGTGCTACACGCAGTTGTGATTTAAAATAATTTGACAGTTTGTGGTTCAAATGGCTCTGAGCACTATGGGACTAAACATCTGAGGTCATCAGTCCCCTAGAACTTAGAACTACTTAAACCTAACTAAACTAAGGACATCACACACATCCATGCATGCACAGACCTGCACAATATGGACAGTTTGTGGACACATGCAATAATAATAACGATAATAACTGTTATCACTAAATACTTGAACTGCAGTACTCACTGTAGCAACAAGTCAGTTATATATTTGTACAATGACGGTGCAATCGATTAGACATTAAATCATGGGCGACTGCAGAAATTTTTCCTGCAGGAAGGAATATTATGAAATCTCCAGTTTTGGTACAACCGATTTGGTGAGTTTGAAAAATTTGTTGTCCGCAGAGAAGCAGACAGAGCTTATTGGATCTCAAAAGAGTGATAGTTATCCACTTAGAACATTTACGGTAGATAATTTTGACGTCCAAAATGTGTGCATATTACAGTGGTATGTACAAATTACATCTTTTGTTATAGACTTGGATGCCATCTTTTTTAATCAGTGATTTTAAATTATAGCTTCATATTATCAAATCCAACATAACATAACCAACGAATTACGAAACAAAACTAAAAAATATTCAGACAAGTTTTATTCATGTATGCATAATGTTAGGCTGAGACCAAAAACGAAAAGTCTGAAATACAAAAAAAGTAGAAAAATTGAGAATATCCTTTCGTATATCAACAAAAATAAAATACAAAGAATACTGCATTAATCTTCCTGGAAGTGAATATACAGAGAATAAACTTTATTCAACTTTGATGCCATCTATGGGTATGTGTTTATTTACAAACTTCTGATCATGTTCTTGGATTTATTTCACTCCTTTCATACTTCTTACCTTTTAATTTTGACTTGCATAAGTTGAACAAAAAGTGTTCTGAAAGCTACACGTTTTGGTTGGTTGATGAACACCCAGACACTGCACCAGCGTCCAGTGCCAATGGTCATGTGCTCATTTCAATCATCGATACCAACGCCGAGGTGTTAAAACTGGCACACGGATGAGTCGTCGGCTGTGAAGGCCTATTTGTAGGAGTGTTTGGTGCACTGTGTGTTCAGACATATTTCTACTCTGTCCAGCGCTAAGGTCGGATGTTATTTCCGTCACTGTTCGCCACCCCTCCTGTTTTACAAGTCTGTCCACCCTATGACGTCAAACATCTATAACAGAGATGGGCAAAACTTTTCAGGGATCAGATTAAAACTGGTCACTCACTGGAATGAACTAGTCTTTGACTCAACCATCATTCACAAAATAAGCAAAATAAATGCACATTGCTGTTTTAGTTTAGGTTTGTAAACATGTATTTTTATCTGATTTGGTCCTATTTTGAAAAAAAAAACATATAAAGATCAATAATAATTTTGTGTTATGTCCCTCATAATTTAGACACATAAAAATTTTAAGTATAGTTTGCTGTAAACATTATAAATACTACAACAAAATCCTAAATATTTTTTATCAATTGGAAAAATTTTAAGAATGAAAACTCACTCTTGCTATATTTTGATACTTTTATTGGAAAAAATACAATGTAAGAATTATTGCACAACTGTTACTAAAGTATACGAGTCTGCAGTCGCCATTCACAGTCATTATTACTACATACGAACTCAAAAAGGAAAAATCAATCAACATTGTAATTTCTAATTAAAATCTAATCCATTTTAGTCGAAGTGAGACTGTTTCTCTTCTAATATCTGAATGGTCAGCGCGTTGGAATGCCACGTACGGGGGCCCGGGTTCGATTCCCGGCTGGGGAGGGAGATTTTCCTCCCCCAGAGACTGGTTGTTGTGCTGTCCTCGTCATCATTTCATGCCCATTGTCGACGCGCAAGTCGCCCAATGTGGCGTCGCACTCAACGAGACTTGCACTTGGCTGCCGAACTTCCCGTCTGGGAACTCCCGGCCACTGACGCCATAAGCTCATTTTCTGTTTCTCTTCTGAGCGCACGTTTGTCCTGCTTTTCAAAACATTCGTTCTCTGGGCGCTCGTGTTGCCGTGGTACATAACACTTTCAGAACCAATTGATACAGCGGTGACAACAGAAATTTTCTTGTTTCCCGCCAGTTTAAGAGATCGCTGTTTCTAGGCAAATACCCCTCCACTAAATGTTAGTCCAAGTCTACAATTGCTGCACTTTCCAGATTGCGACTTCCTTGAAGCTGACCAATAGTCTCATCAAACTCTTCCCAGGTTGAAGAAGTCTCGTGCATTATGGTGGTAACTGGTTGAGAAATGAGCTGTGTTTCTTCTTGCTGAACAACCAACTCTTTCATATCCTGAAACATTTTGTATGCTGATAATACGCTGCTTTTGGATCTGAGGTGCAATAACGTTGCCTAACCAATCATTTCGTTCTTGGAGGTAACCCCGAACCATTCCTATAACACTTTAAGGAAATTATAAACCAATGGCTCTATTTCATTTTTGAATATAAGACTGTTTTCTCTGAGGACACTTCTTTGGTTACCTCATCGACAACTTTCAAAATCTTTAAGGCCTTTTGCATTATCTCGCATTCAGTACCTTTTAAGTTTAAGGTGATCGTTTTTTCACCTAAAATAGTGAGGCAAGAAATTATGCGATCTTCATTTAGAGTAAATCTGTTCAGCATTTCGTAAGTAGAGTTCCATCTGGCTGGGACATCTTGTTACACTTTCAGTCGGTCATTTTCTAAATTTTCTTGCATTTCAGCAACTTTGCTTAAAGGAAAGGGCCTCTCCTTAGAAAGCATAATTTTTTGACCTCGTCAACGGCTTTCTATATGGACTCCTGAGTTGCGTGTTGCTCAGTGAGATTTAAGAAATGTGTAAAGTATGGGATATGTTGAAGTTTGAGAAACATGGCAGTTAATTTCGCATATGAACGTTATCTGTTATCAAGGAGGTGATCTTAAAATCGATGTTGCACTTGACAATGACACCCTTTACCCAGTTTGAGATGTTTTCTGCAATGCGTCTGTCTTCGGATTGTGAGCACTGTAAAAGACATGACTTTAGTTCACTCTTCTCATCTATGAAATGTGCAGTAAGAGCATAAAAACTTACTTCATTTACATTCGTCCACGCATCAAACGTAAGGCAGACTGCCTTTGCGGCGGCCAATCATTTTTAATTTTATCGAATAGCTCATGTCACAAATTAGTAATTAGAAAATTTAACACCGATTTTCGAATTAGTAAATCAAAATTTGGGCAAAACATACACACACACAACACACAACACACACACACACACACACACACACACATATATATATATATATATATATATATATATATATATATATAATTTTAATAATATAATTCTGTGTCTTCAGTTATGTCGAAAGGATGATATTCTTTGCAAATCACTCTTAAAAGCTGTACACCTAATGCTATATTTTTATTTAATGTGGGAGGCTTCGTAATATTAAAACCTTTACTTATTGCTTGTTGTAAGTGAAAAGTAATTGAGGGCGAAGGCACCACAAAAGGAAATAATTCAGAGCTAGGTCCAAGGCCAGACGAAAGTGATGGGCTGCGTACAGCTTGAGAGTCAGTTTGCCTTTCTGAGAGCATACCTTCACCCGAAGTAGTAGCAGACGTCAGCGACGACGGTTCACGAAAAATGACTACTCGAATTTGTGCCTCGACTGACGGCGATCTGTATCGGCGTTCCGACCCAGATCGTTCCAGAAGTACTGTAGGATGCCTCGATTTGAGATGCCCCTTCAGGTTTGATGATGACCCAGAAGCCATGGAAATTATCTGTTGACAGTTGCGGCATTTTTGTTTGTCTTCCATTTTGTAAAATGGTACCGTACATTGCTCATAATTCTTCTAGTCGAAAGCAGTGTGTTTGTTTGACATATTGTTGTGCAGAACTGAAAAGTATGCTGCAAAAATTAAAATACTTATTCTTCACATAGACATTTTAAATTGTAGAAGCTTAATGTGAAGCACATTCCATAATCACAAGTTATAGAGTAGGATGTACGTTATGATCTCCGAAACCTAGACCCACAATTGTGAAGTTTGTATCGTATACGAAAAAGTCTGAAACAGTCATAGTGATTAAGGAACTCACGAAGACAACCCTGACAATACGTGGGAATTTCATTACTGAAAGAAAAAAATTTTGAATAATGTGATATCCGAATTTGAGCTATATAGCGTGTGAACAAGAGATAGCAGAATAATGGTGCAGATAAAGGCTGTAAAAAAGCAGTGCAAATTAAGTCTAAAGCCTGTGCTTTACGAGCCTCGAGATAGTCTCTCCTGTAGCAACAGGTTCTAGCAGTATGTCTGTATTGTTACTACAGAACAGAGTTGGCCATCACTTTCTACTCACTTCGAAGAAACCCCGTCATATATTTCAGAATATTGACATCCATGTCTTTCTTCTAACGAATGTGGCCACCTCGCTCAAGCCAAACATGCTTTCCAGTACCGTCAATATAGACTCTATTGTCCAAGACACCACAGAAGTAACAGATGAGGACGTGGATTAGCAGCATACAAATGCTTTGACTTTTTACCACCTGTGCTACTCACATCCAATAGTAATGAAGACAAACAAGTCAAATATCCCTACATTAGTAAATATCAAATTCCTTAGCAATATTTGCCTAATCTGCGCCCTCCACAGGCCTCCGAAAGTAGAAGATACAGCCTGTTTCAAAACTAACCTTTAAAAATTCGATTCGACTCGGAAGTATACAAATAATATTAGTAACACATCCATGCCCGAGGCAGGATTCGAACCTGCGACCGCAGCGGTCGCGCGGTTCCAGATTGAAGCGCCTACAACCGCTGGCCACACCGGCCGGCAAAAATGTCAAGGAATAAACTGTAACTGACGACATAAGTGTATCAGTGTACCTGAACTTATCGGAGGTGCAAGAGATAATTTGTGAGAGGACTTCCATGCCAATCCTGGACTTGAAAGACAAGCTCCATAGATTTACTATCTAATTAACTCGATTACACAATAAATACGCTCCCTCAAAGAACAGAAACTGAAGGGAAAACCTATACTTTTGCTAATAGAAGAAATAAAACAGTTATGAATCTCGGAGTCATTCCACATCGGACTTACAAAAGATTTCCTATCATTGAAAATAAAAATGATTACAAGCAAAAACCGAAAAGGGTCAATCAATCTGAGAGAAACGATAACTAAGGCGTACCAATACATTAGTGTAAAACATAAAGACCAGATGCTCAATGGAAAAGCTCGTGTGATCTAGAGAAGTATTAGGCAAAGTCGAAGCTGCAGCTTATCACTTTCTCCCAACCAAGGAACTAGACCAGTACTTGATTTTAGCGATAACCATCATTGAACCATAAAGAAAACACAGACTTACTAATTATCTCACGAAAGTAATGACACTAGTTGCGAATAATTGTGTCCTGAGGTGGCAACTTCAGATCAGCATTTGCTGTTCAGGACGGCGTCACAGTTTAATTATCAAACTTATTGTTGACCCACTACTGCTCACGATAACTACTGTTCCCTAGGCCTTGAAGCTTTTTCCTGGACAACACAGCGGAAACACTCGTTCCCATCAGAATACAGGCGCTAGAAGCACAATTGATAAGAAGAGTAGCTGCGTAAATTCTTGATGACATTATTACCCAGTGGGCAGAAGATACTTTGGAAGAGAGAGGAAAATCAAAATTTCAACCTAGGAGGCGTAACATCGAAATGCCTAATAGATGCAGAGAGTAAATGAAGAGATATCATATTATAAATATTATGATTTTTATAAGTAACTGTGATTTTGATAAGTTTTGTAATGTACACATAAAGCTCTGGTTTGATGAAACATGAGTCCTGAAGGCATTAATCTCTCCATGTTAAGTAAATAATTTAAAAAATTAAACACAACATAAGGATGTCCCAGAACAAATGATCAATATTCTGGGATGAAAGCAACGATCATTTGAAGCAGAAAAAGTCATGTTTACATATATACTATTCTGAATGGTTTCTAAGATAGAACATTTTTAATGTACATTGTTATTCATTTCCTTTATTGTTCAGTACATGTCGTTGTTTACAGTGTATCACAGTAGTGTAGGTGAAGTCGAGACAAATAATTTGTTATAGGACATGTGGGCTATCAAGTCGGGAAACTACCTTAAATTGTCATACAAAACTACCTACATCTGAACTCATGCGCATCGTGTGAGATTTTCATTATTTTCTCGCTCTATCCACGAAAAAATATAAGAACACCGAATAGGAAATTTAATGTAGTGTAATTTTGTACTACGTTTTCGCTATAGGTCTCAGATTTCGAGTGATTCAAGAAAAATGTACAAAAGTACCTTTAAATATGTGCTCTGTCTCAGAAACACTTAGGAACAGGGCATATGTCCACATTTAGCCTTTTGCTTCAAATATTCGTTCCTGTCATACCCCTCAATTTGACCATTTCTCCTGAGACAATCAGTACTCACGGACTATCATATGTTAAAATAATTGTATGTTACACATACCGTTATTTTTATAAAAAGCTGAACTCAGATGGAGAGGCATCCAGTCAGAAAACGAGCTGTATCACTGAGTCAAGAGCGCAGAGAACAAAAGGACGCCTCAAGTAGCCGTGTGATCTGCCGTGATCTAGTGGATGGCTTATTATTAGTGAGAATAGTGGGAGGACCGAGCTATTGGGAGCTTGTGATGTCTGCGTCGCCTTGCGATACGCTCTTACCATGCAGTGACTGAAGACTGCAGCTTATATGATCGCTGACAACACATTCGGACAGTGATGCCAAGTCAAAAGATAAGAAGTAACAACTCACTTAAAAGTACCTAAGCGCTTACTGAGCTTCTGAAATTTGAGGTTAGCTTTTGAAATGAAGCACAGAAACGTGATGTTCGAAGTGTTTCCTATGTTAATGTATCGGTCTAAACATCAAGACGTTCGGGAGACTCTGTAGCTGTGTGATCAGTGTGATGGATTGCAAAGGTATAGAAATCGGGTTCGATCCTTGGTCAGCTCGCAATTTTTTTTTTTTTTCACTCGGGACTGGGTGTTATGCTGTGCTTACTTCTGTACCGTTATAATTGGCATTACTATTGAGATGGCTGATTGGGTATAGCCTGACAGCCAATAAATTGAAACAAAATGGAGCTTCCTTTATTTTCTGTCGTTTTCACAGATGAGAAAAGCTTCATGTCCTAATTGTAAATTGGTGGGAAATCAGACATGGACAATTATCTTAATAGTTGCAAATCCAGTGTGGCTGTCCTGTGAACACAATTACAGCCTCTATGACGTCTGAATCCAAAATGATGATCTAAAATCGCGTACCAGCAAATGCAATCATAGCTGGCGTGATTGTCGAGTCTCTTTCACTAAGTACAGACTTCAAGATGTTAGACCTGATAATACAAAGACAGGGTGTCGCAGATAAAACTGGTACACCTCACGTATCGGTTAGTCATCTCTAGTCGAATGGCTTGCGAAGTGGCAACACTATCTCGAGAGTTGGCTACACTGCCTATCCAGCACATCTTACAAATGGGTAACTACATGTTTTAACGTTACTAATATCTGTACTTTTCTGGTTTGTTCATTGTTACCTGAATCCCGTGTGTGAGGCAGACTGGTTTTATGTGGGGCACCTTGTACGAGCACAGCCTGCAAGGTTGCCACATAACTTGTCCTAAGTGTAGAATTTCGTCCTGGGATTGAAATGGCCGGAAGTTCAAAAATCAATCTTTACCCCATTACAATCACATTACATTTTAAAGGCCACTTGCTCCATGTTTAAGTCCACGTCTACTATGCTCACATTTAGTGTTCAGACAACTGCCGCCACTGTTAGGATAGTATAGGAACCTCCAGATACCCAAACAGCAAAATTCGGTGCTTGTGGGGCCCCATGCCACAGGCCACTGCCGCCTGCAGGCTGCACCTTGCTAACCACTCGACAGGTCCTGGTGTTGGGCCACCATGACACGAAGTCCAACGCCTCAGCCGCACCCACAGAACACACGTACCAAGCCCAAAGTTTATAATCCAAGACCCCACCTATGTTATCATAAATTGACGTAAAATTCAACTTTAAAATGCTGAAACTACCACAGCATGTCCTCTTCCCACATGCTACTCCTCAACACCTCCTCCACATTCCCCACAGACCAGAGGTATTAAACCTCAAGATATAAACCTAAAAGTCCACTGAGCTTAAATTCAAATCAGCAGGAAATTCAAAATTCAAGTTCCCATTTCAGCCGCCCATATTTTGTTGGCAGTGGCAGTGCAGTCATTCTCACAACCACTCTGTGTTAACAGCCTCTGTGATCTAAGTTAAAGTGACGAGGTCACGTTGAAAAATGTAGGGAAATTCAAAATCGTCCTCCTAAGTTGAAATGATCAGTAACCCGCACACAGGTTTTGCAACAATATTCAGAAATTCAAGCTCACGTGGCCACTCAAAGAACATACTCGTATCAAACGGCTGAGAAGCAGAAAGAAAGAAATTATTTAATTAGCCACAAAAATTATTATTTAAATAAAAATAAATCTTTTTATATTGGATTAAAATCAGTGAAGTAATTTCTCTTAGACCTAGACATAATCCTAACCCCATAGAGATAGTTTTTAAAATTTTTAATGGCTGTGTAGTTATTTGTGAGACTTCTTAGGAAAAACGAGGCATGCATGCAACAGATAACCGTTAGGAGGTGAAGTGTTCGAGCATAAGTTATGTTCTGCATGAACCCAACATTTTTGGTACAAGTATTGCAGATATTTTCTTAGTTATGAAAATTTACAATCGCAACTTTTCAGAACTATCTGTGTGGGGTTACGAGAAATGTGGCTAGAAGAAATGATTTTATACTTTGGCATAAAAACGTGTTATATTAAAAATTTATTTTTATGTTTCTTTTTAATCTTGTTTGAGTGAAATCTTCAGGCAAGTTCAAATATCTTGATGCGATTACAACACAGATATGTGTTAATTTCAGGTCTATTTCAGCTCCTCTTCTCCTGAGTTAACCAATAATTTGCTTCCTCCCATGTACATCTCACAAAAAGACCATTAAGGTAAATATTGCAGAGAGTCGCGCTCACATGGAGGTTTACCATTATCGTTCGTGACTCGAACAGAAAAGAAAAAAATTGCTGTCTCACACAAATACCTCCGGCACACATCCGACAAGAAAACGAGTTAATATTGCAGTGTTATCCAGTTATGCGCTATTCTGAAAGTTTCAAGCCTCTAGCTCATTGGAAAGTGACAGTGATAAATAAAGTACCCTCCACCGCTCACCAAACGAAAAAAGCGATTTAATATTGCATTTTCATCCATTTCCGATATTTTTTGAAAGTCTACAGTCTCTAGTCCATCAGGAAGTTAGTTTAAATTAGTTGTACAATTTGTACCAAAGAGACAAACAGACAGACAAGAGAGCAAGTTAGTAGAAACACAGTAAAACAATTCATGTGTACATCTAATTTGGCTGAAATTGCTACAGGTATTCTTTGGTTATGCTATAGTATAACACTATAATTTTTTATATGTTACAAGTGATGTGTCTCCAGTTGGGCATTACACACCCACAAATCTAATGAGTTGTCACAGACTCCTGCTTCAGCAGGTAATTTGAGCACCTTGCACCTGTAGAGACTGCACAGCAATCTGCTAAGCACAGCAGTTATGCAGCAACTCCAGCTAGACAGGCAGTGCTGAGCAGACAGACAGAAAAGAAAGCATCCTAACAAAAACCTTTCGAAATTAATGACTGGGATGGGTTAACACTATTAAAACAAACGGTAACCTACCTTGGTCATAGCCACCCAACGCATTTCTGTCATAAATTCATCATTTTTATATGCACCCACCACAAATCCAGCACATTTGAGAACCAAGCACGAGGGGACTTCAGGTTGTCTGATCTGAAAGTATGGTAGTTGGCCCTTTTATCTGACATGAATATATTTGATATCCCCATAATAATGAATTAGGAATTGTATGACTACTAAATGATACAAGAATCACAATTAATTCGTTTCATTAAGTTAAAGTGATTCATAAATCTTCTGACAAGCAATAATAATTCTAAAGTAAAACCTATGCCTATCTGCCTGAAGGTTGTGGGTAAGATTCTAATAATTCCTTGTAAAAATGAAGCAGTTGCGGTCCTGAAGCTGTGCCGCGATTGTCGTGATTTTCGTATAAAAGGAAAATCTGATAGTACCAGACAAGTGAATGTCTCCCTGCTGTGGCCAGATCTGGAGGCAAAGTAATCATTTTAATCTCAAAGCATGCCTTCAGAGTGAAACTTGAGGTTACTGAAGTTGTACAAAAATGACTTTACTGTTCCTATGGATAATCTTACTGTCGCAACTCCATCTCATCATGTTGATCTGGAGGTAGAGGCTCAAATGAGTGCAGGCTCAGTCACTGGCAGCATTTCAAATACCCTCACCTATAGTTGAATTCAAGTCAGCGCAAAATCTTTGTAACTCTCTCAGCTCATCTGCTCGTAGGTGGAAACTGGTAGCGTCACAGGTCATTGGAGGAGAAATTTTATGGTGAAGGCTCCTACAGATGATGTCAAAGAGTGTCTTTGTACCTGCTGATTCTTAAAAAAACAAAACTTGGATCTCTGCGTTTTGAGTTCTTTATTATGTCTGAATGGCTGGTCTGTGGATATTCTGAGCGCTGACCAGTAAAAATATTCCTTAGCAGATGCTGGTTCCTTTCCCTGAGGTTTTCATCAGTAACGCACTTCCGACCATTTAGTACTGAAAAAAGGCATCTCACTCTCTCTGACTCTTTCTGTGGCCAGCGAAGTGCGATCTTGACGGCACAGTCGACTTTATTTCTCTTACATCCAGTTTATTTACTTTAGTCAATCCTGCCAGTTCTTATATTGCAAACAAATTTCGTTTTTGTGAACCTGACTTCTGGTGGCGTGTTACCCTTAAAAAGAGTCACAAACTGCTGGCTCTCAGTGCGTTTTCATGATATTATCTGTGGCAACCAAGGTTCCCAAAGAATTGCGCTTTTCTATGTTTTGTTTGCAATAGTGGGCTTCTTGGATCTCGCTAAAAGCAGCATTTCGCGTCTTTCCACCTTCGAGTCGTAAAACAGTGCTTGCTGAGTACCTTACATCATGCTACATTGTATCTTCGTGCCTGTGGGGTGCCCGGTATCCAGTTTCAGTAATGTAAAAGTCTGGTCAAGCGAATGGCATTGACCTCTGTCCTGTCCTTTACACCCTGTGAGAGTTCACCCATAGGTGGCTCCTCTATCTAGCTGTGGAGCCTCGCTGCTCGCCTTAGAGTCAGCAGCTCATAGCAATATCCCTCAAATTGGCTACATACATATACAAACAATGCAAATCTGAATACAAACGTAAATTAAGAGAATCAAACAGTTTTTGACGTTGCTGAGCAACATTTATAGAATGAATTTGGAATGAACACGCCACCATTTGACTGTATACCTGTTTATTTAATTACCATCTAGGTTTAGGCCTTTTATGCCTTTTTCAAGTGACTGAGTTCATGTCATTAGCATGTCCTGAAATATAGCATACACTCAGTCATTTGAAAATGGCATAAAAGGCCGAAACCTAGGACGCAATTACATAAACAACAATACAGTCAAATGGCGCTGTGTTCGTTTCCAAACTAAGAGAATTAACTAACCACAATCACTGGTGCTAATATGCATCCCACTTCTCAGAGTTGATTAATTGTTCCGATCTAATTGGTCTTTATATTCTAATTTTGTGTTAGATATGGATATTTTTGTAAAACAATGGTCTTGTAAAACAAGCACGCTTAGTTGAAGTGGTAAGTTTAGCCACAACCCTCAAAAACATCACAGATATATATTATAAAAAAGGAATCACATTTCACGAGAGTATTGGTATGTAGCCTAGTAGAATGCAGCATGTCGACAAGCAAAACTGTCAGAGTTGCAGATACGGATTCAGAGACCTCTAGGCGAAGGCATGTTAAACACAGTGGTCCAGTGGCACGTAATTGCACACAGTCCATTCCTTAACAAATTCCATAGGTATGGGTCACGTGATCCGATCAATGGCACAGCTGCCCAGTCATAACATCATGCACTCTTTCTCAGCCTAGAGGGAGCTCACAATACCGCATGGAAATAGTCCAGCGCTACTGACTTGCGAAAGGTTTTTGTGACTGTAATCGGTTGGCGGAGAGCGAAACTTCTACTTCTCACTGAGTTGGGACACATTCAATAAGAGTGCATGCAACAAATCTTTGAATTTTGTGGCAATTTTAAAAAACAACTATTGCACTGAAATAAATGAAATTTGTATCAAACCAACTCTCTACCATTACACTTTCGTCTGGGTCATACAAACAGGGCGGCAATTACTGAACTACTTGAAATGAAATTGTCAAACTTATGAATGGTTTGCGTTAGAACGTCCAAATTGCACGGTTATCCGCGGGGCTATTTTTATTTGGATGGGTTCGTCAATAAGCAAAATTGGTGCATTTGGAGGACTGAGAATCCGCATTTCGCTATCGAGAAGTCTTCACCCTCAACGGGTGACTGCGTGGTGTGCAATGTCCAGTCACGGAATAATCGGTACGTTATTCTTTGATGGCACGGTGACTTTCGAATGGCACGTAAAGGTTTTGGAAGATGAGTTCATCCTCATATCCAAAGCGATCCTGATATCGACAAGTTTTGGTTTATGTAAGACGGATCGACCCCATCGAAGCAGGAGAGTGTTTGATGTCTTGGAGGAACACTCTGGGGACCGTATTCTGACTCTGTGGTACTCGGAGGTCACTGGCATAGGACTCGATCTGCCGCCATATTATTCGGATCTGAACACGTGCAACTCCATTTTGTGGAGCTATATTAAAGACAAGGTGTGCACCAATAACCCCAAAACCATTGTTGAGCTGAAAACAACCACTGAGGAGGTCACTGACAGGATCGATGTTCCTACACTACAGCGGATCATGCAGAATTTCGCTATTCGTCTGCGCCACATCGTCACCAATAATGGCAGGCATATCGAACAAGTCATAACCTAAATCTGAATATCTGTAGTGATGGTTACATGTTTAATAAAGTGTATGCATGCCGTAGTTTGTAACTAATTAACGTTTTTTTCATATAGTTCAATAAGTTTTACCCTGTATCTGTCGTAATCCCAGCATGGCTCCTCTGATTTCGTTCGATATCTGTTGTCATGCTTATTTTTTAAGCACTCCAAACAAACTTCTCGAACTGATCATACTTGCATCTTCTACCTATTTTCTTTACAGTACAAGGCATTTTCTGATAACCTTTTCCTGATACTGTTATTACGTAATCGTCTTATTTTCCCATAAAGCTGCTCTCCTACCGCTGAAGGTGTACATTTATGAACCAAATATTCACTAAGACTTACAATTAGCAAAAACTTCAGCGTCTACGCAGTTCCTATTAGATTCTGGTTTGGAAGTTGCGATTTTTCAATCACTCCAGAAGGATCCATAGTAACCTCTAAGAGTTGATGAATGTGTTGTCAGTGAAATACAGTTGTTGCGTGCACTAGTTAAATGTATTCTGGCCATAAACGACAGGTTGTTTACAAAATGACCACCAGCAGCGCCAATACACGCTTCCAGTCAGTATCGTACGACTGCTACACATGTGCTAACATTTCAGCAGAGATGTACAAGCGGGCTGCAATAAGACGTCCTTGAATATCATCGGATGTGGTTGGTACGTCCTTGTAGACAACGTCTTTCATCGTTCCCCACAGAAAAACGTCTACAGATGTCAGATCTGGGGAATGTGCCAGCCAATTACAGGTCCTCTACGTCCAATCCAACGATCTGGAAACAATTCGTGAAGACATGCAGTAGTACTTCTTGCACTGTCGACTGGACAGCCATCTTTTTGGTACCACAGCTTTCTGCTAATGTGCAGGGGAACGTCTTCTAGACTCCGTGGAAGATGGCCTGTTAGGAGGCTACGACACTTGTGCGCGTTGGGTGTTTCCTCTATGAAAAATGGGTCTAGTAGATAACTAACATGTTGATGGAGGTGACAGTAGGAATTTTGGTCTGGTCACCACGTTGGTGCGGGCGTGGAGAGGCCCCATCACTTTGTAAAAAAAAATATCCCAAATTAAATGTTTACATTCCATGGACGCTGACGTTCCACCTCAAGAAGCCAACTTGTGCTGTCGACCGACCAGTAGTGCATGTTTCTGCGATTTGCCTGGGCATGACTGGTAAATGTGGCTTCATCACTAAACAAGATACGTAATACATCTGGAGTATCCTGTCTTGATGCACGTGTACAGAAGTAACCGCGATTTTCATAATCGTTTCCATGCAGACAGATGTGACGTGGATGGAGCCTGTGTAGATGGAGAATGCTTACAACACTCGCCTGACTCATGCCGCTTTCCCGTGCGACTGCGAGGGACCTCGTGCGGATTAACTGCAACACCAGCAACAACATTAATTTCTCCCTCTTCTGTCGTCACTTATTTCATTCTGCTACGTTGTCTAGGTGTTACACTACGGACTACACTTAACTGGTTGGAGAAGTTGATAAATAATTGCCGAGATATTTGGCATCTATTGGGATACCTTATTGCATACACTGTACAAGAACGAACTGCATTCTTCGTACACTCTCCGTACACCATGAGCAGGTCTCTTCAATGATAAATTCCATGGTCCAATTACGACCTACTGCTTCGGCTGGCGCACACTAGTCGCAAGTCGCAATCCACTCAAGGAACACACAAGCACACTGTAAAGAAACATAACTACATCGTACCTGCCTTGGAATCCAGACATTCTAATTTACCCTCGAGAACGCTATGTTTGCCCAAAAAGTACACTTCTTGTTGTAACGGCGACGGGAACAGTCGCGGGGTTGAAATGAAGGAAACGCGGCGGGACCCGCACAACAACACAACGGACACGACCAACGAAGGACCTTACGACACAACAAGAACAGACAACAGAGTCAAGAAAGGCAAACAAGACAACCATGTCCACTCTTACAGAAAACAAGAAATTAAATACGCTGTCTAATGCGAGGCGATATGTCCTGAGACGTACGCAGGGTTAGACTGGCAGGATGAGCGACAGGCAGGCGCTTAAGTACTCAATCGGGGACGCCGCTATTGGCCGCTGCACTTCTAAATATTATTACAATGTGTTTATTGGCTAACAATACGAGCAGCTAACAACCAACGCATTGTGTGAAAACCGAACATTAATAGCTCGTTCCTTTCCCACAATATTTGCAATGCAAGTTTTAGATGAAGTGAGAAAAGTAATGAGACTGATTTTTTTGTCTACTAACGTTTTTATTTTTTTAAACAACAATACGTCTCCTTCAAAGTAGTCGCCTTTGGTGGCTATGCACCGACAGAGTCGCTGTTCCCACTCTTGGTAGCAGTACTAAAAGGCTTCAACTGGTAGGGCCTTTAACATGTCGGTCAAATTCTTTTGAATGTACTCCAGAATCCCAAAACGACGTCATTTTAAGACGTTATTCAGTTTCGGGGAAAGAAAACAGTTGCAAGGACTCAGTTCAGGTGAATAGGATGGCTGTGGATCAACAGGAATGCCTTCTGAGGTCAAATATTTCGTGATGGAAGTGGCCGTGTAAGATGAGGCGTTGCCATGATGAAGCATCCACTTGTCTGCAATGTCCGGTTTCAGTCGATTTACCCTTTTCCTGGGCCTTTTAAGGGCATCTTTGTGAAACAAATGGTCGAATATTTGTCCTGGAGGAACAAATTCTTAATGCACGATACCCCTAATGTCAAGAAAGCAAATCAGCTTTATTTTGATCTTTGATTTGTTCATTCGTACTTTTCTCGATCGAGGGGATGACTCTGTGTGCCGCTTCTCACTTTGTCGTTTTGTCTCAGGATCGGATTCAGAAACCCAGGGTTCATCACCTGTGATTACATGACCGAACCATTCGTGTTCAGTGGCAATCCGATTAAGATCATCACACATGATTCTTCGACTGTCCTTCTCCTCAGTTATGAGGTTTCCCGACACCATTTTGGCACAAACCATTTGCACATGCAAATCTTGGGTCAAAATGTGACGCATGGTGAAAGTGTTTAAGTGTAACAGGTCATCATCATACTTTTTGCTAAACGTCGGTCTGATCTCACAAGAGCACACACACACTTTCGGCGTTTTCGTCGGTTTTTGAAGCTGAAAGTCTCCCTGAGCAAGGTTCACCTTCAAGTAGTTCTCGACCTTTCAAAAATGATTTGTGCCAGCAAAAAACTTGTGTTCTTGATAAGGAATGTTCTCCACAAGCCTGTTTCAACTTTTGAAAAATAACACTCGTAGAATCCCCGAGTTCAACACAAAACTTAATAGCATATTGTTGCTCTAAATTCCGCTGTTCCATTTTCGAACATACAACAAAAACACAGCTTCACTGATGATGCTTTCAAAAATCGCATTATGTCTGTACGAGATGAAATTCGGACTGAGCATTTGGAAGGGATGAAGTCTACACACGTATAACAACACAGGGTCGCCAGATCGCTAGCAACGTTGTCAGCCTCATTATTTTTCTCACACATTTCGTATTTCGTATCGATATATATATATATATATATATATATATATATATATATATATATATATATGTGTGTGTGTGTGTGTGTGTGTGTGTGTGTGAGAGAGAGAGAGAGAGAGAGAGAGAGAGCGCTTACGCGCGCGGGCGTGTGCGCATGTGTTTGTATTGATACAGCTGTTGAATAATGACTAATAGATCCACTTTTGTTTTTTTCCAACTGTGGAAAATAAATCGCTATTGTTACACATCGTCTTTCTTTTTCTACTTTGTCAATCTTCTTCATCACTCTATTATATTTTCCAAATAACTTTCTTTTATATGCTTTAAATGCAACTTGTATTGCGTTCAAACCAATTGGAGCACTCACATATCACTCATAGCGTCGAATTTTTCAACTCGCATCATTTATAAATCCGCCAGAAATGTTAGACGCCTTATGTTTTCGTAAAACATATGCAATTTATGTGACGAAACATTTAAAAATCAAAAGGCAATGCTAGCCTGGACATTAGACCGCTTTCTGTTTCTAGGAAGAATGATTACAATTTAACGTTTTGTCTACGTGTATAATAGTTAGGAATCTGCTTCCTGCTTCGGATAAGTGTGCTTGATTCTCAAATATGCTTGATTCGTAGTGGGCACATGTAAGATCGGCGCGTGCTTGAGACAGAAACTGTGAGCCTATGAATTTCCTTTGTTTCTTCTTTGTTTGTTCGTTTTGCACATAATTAGTACCACACTTCCTTTAGTTTTAGTCACTTGTATATTCTGAATCCTTAAAAAGTATATATTGCATTTTATAAGTAATATCTGCGTTTTTATGTAACCGAAGCACTTAGCTGTGATTCAAGTACAGTTTACACGCACAAACACAAGAAAATCTACGATTATTGTTTTTTACATACTCAACAGAATATTACATCATCATCAAAGGGAAGAGTTTGCCGTTATTAGTTGTTTATGAATGACAGACACATGTTTTATATAAGCTCGACGCGGTACTGAAGTGATGTATCATATGTTTTTATTTTGCATTTTTCTTTTTTTTTTAGTTTTGCCTTTATTTTAGGAAACTGCGTTTTCTGGCGCTATACGATAACTCTGTATAGTTTTATTTATTTTTGTATCATCCTTGTGTTTCACATTACAAATCAACAGTTTTGAAATAAAACCTGACTTAAATACTGACAGTTTCAATTTTCCTATAAATACTGTTTGTTTTTAGGTAACGGAAAGTAATATAACTATGTAGAATCTGTTTTTACATCCGTCCTCAGTTTCTAGATTGTGCACCATTTTTGGTTTCTAGTGGAATGTAGTAAGACACTAATCACATACGCTGATAATGCGATCGAAAGGAGGTGACGCCTGGGAGGTACGCAACACACCCAACATACAGATAACGTGGCTACGATCTTAACAGACCAAAACTACAAGGAAAACCACCATAGCCTACGCTTACTTGTGGCAGTCTACGGTAGCCCACGTTAGTTTTACAGTTCTAGCTGTTAGTTATTTTAAATTTAGGGCAATCTGAATTTCCCCCTTTTCCAACATGGGGTAAAGCATAAGCCTAAATGTGCTTCTTGCATTTTTCAAATTTCACCGTCATTTTAACTTGTGTGACGAGGGCTATGATTGTAATGTTTATGGTTCGGTGATCAATAGATTTTTTTAAATTTTATTAATGTTGTTCTGCAAGGTGTCAAGGAGCCAAAAATGTACGCCTTAGTTGCAATAGTGTCATGAACCAAGGCAGGGAAGGGTGAGCGGCCCCAGCGACAAGCAAGCAGATCGTCACTGGGGTGGAAAGGTGACGAGGAAGTTCCAAGTTGAGTGCTTCTAAAGCAATGAGAAGTATTTACAATGTTTCCGACAAAGAGGGAAAGGGTAGAGACTAATCTAAAATTATATGAACGGAATTTAAATTATTTCTGAACCAAACTAAGATTAAATATATTGAATATACGGAATACTGAAGAAAACTGACTTATAGGAGCACTCCTTGGATGGGGAAACCTTGGAGGACGCTACAGTATGCGACACTACTTTATGCTACCCTAATGACAGAACCACTGGGGAGATACTAGCGGCCTTGACAGGTGCACATTAGGAAGTGAACGATCTGGTGAAGCGTTGGCAGACACTTCAGTGGGCTGCCGACATCCAACTCGGCCTCTGACAACGTGATCCAGCATGTCATCATCAGCTACCATCATCAGCGAAACGTCAGCTATCAGGTTGTCAGACACCAGCTAGAAACATAAGGAACACCGGCTCATAGCACATAAGCCGTAAAGGAAAATGTCTCATCCACAAAGCTGTCAGCAATTTATTGCAACATTATTTGCAGCTATTGGGAAAAGGAGAGTAACTTCAGAGACTCGCAAGTTCAGGAGGTCATTAACGGTGTAATGCCTTGGTTCAGAAGTCTTTTGTCAATTAACGGGGTGCACAGTGTTTAAAACTGGTGTCCTACACTGCTGACGTTTATTTTATCGAAGCATCACTATCCCTAACTCCGAACTTGAATATTTTCTCGTGGAACTTTGTTTTGGGCACAAGACAGGAGAATGTAGAACTCAGCTTGATATTGATGCATTCAGAGATGCATCCTCAAGCATACGAAAAGTAAATGGATATTAACTTAACTTACAGCTGTAGCCATGTCCTTTCACTTGGACGATTCCGTTTCCTATGTGGTATTTTTTTGCGCTTTATGACTGTGGGCAGATAGGTGAGACACGAGCTCAGCTGGCGTTTGGGAGTATGACTGCTTAGAATCACTTTATATGCAGCAAATGCGACTAGATGAGTTTTAAATGTATAGGAATATTCGGAATAAAGAACCAGATCACTAACGGAAGCTGATATGATACTTGATGGTACACCATCGGGGCTTTAATATGAGTCAAAAAAAAAAACACAAAATTTCAGTGGCTAGAACAGTGGAACACTAACTTAACTAACAGAGTAACGAAGTCCAATTGCAACACTTTGAACTCAGGGGACCTGTCACATAATGTCAGAGGGATTGTGAGGTTGAAAAAATGGTTTAAATGGCTCTGAGCACTATGGGACTTAACAACGGAGGTCATCAATCCCCTAGAACTTAGAACTACTTAAACCTAACTAACCTAAGGACATCACACACATCCATGCCCGAGGCAGGATTCGAACCTGCGACCGTGGCGGTCGCGCTGTTCCAGACTGCAGCGCCTAGAACCACTGAGAGGTTGACTGCAGTGTCACCACAAGCAACATATTAGTGGTTGAATTCTAAACTACTGTATTGGATTTTGAATTTTTACTGAGGATGAGTACGATCTTGGGTCTTATACTTGAGACTCAGCGCTTGTATAAGCAAGGTAAGTGGAGGCAGAGCAGAGAGCAGCGGGGAAGAGAAAAACAGCTAGGACTCCTCCAGAATTTTAAATTTGGATTTCCCTTCAGTTTATATTTAACATAAGAGGGTCTCGGTTCTACACTTGGATTTAACGATGTGTGTCTCCAGAGACGATGGAAAAGAGCCTGCCACAGTTTTGTTTCAATAAAGATGCAATTGCTCCAGTAGTGACCCAACAGTGTTAGCAGTTGTCTAAATATTTTATATGAGCATAGCACAAGTGGGATCAAACTTAGACCAAGTCAGTTTCGAACTTAATGTGACAGCTGTGATGCTAGAGGGGAGGGGGAATTGTGAAAACATTAAATATGAGCATAGCCGAAGTGGACTTAAACTGGGGGAGAGTGGAATCTGAACTGTATTGTCATAAAATCAATGCTTTTTTTTAAATTCCTGACTATCTTAAATATAGAACCAGATTTTAATCTTAGGGCAAGAGACATGGCAACCATGAAGGCTATGCTCAGGTCTACCATTTTGAATTCTATACTTAGGGCAGGTGATCTGACAACCACACAAGCGGTAGGTGGATCAAAACAAAATGTCCAGACATTCTGTGACCAAAATGGTACTGAAACAGAGGATGACAGACTAAAGGCCGAAATACTAAATGTCTTTTTCCAAAGCTGTTTCACAGAGGAAGACTGCACTGTAGTTCCTTCTCTAGATTGTCGTACAGATGACAAAATGGTAGATATCGAAATAGACGACAGAGGGATAGAGAAACAATTAAAATCGCTCAAAAGAGGAAAGGCCGCTGGACCTGATGGGATGCCAGTTCGATTTTACACAGAGTACGCGAAGGAACTTGCCTCCCTTCTTGCAGCGGTGTATCGTAGGTCTCTAGAAGAGCGTAGCGTTCCAAAGGATTCCAAAAGGGCACAGGTCATCCTCGTTTTCAAGAAGGGACGTCGAACAGATATGCAGAACTATAGACCTATATCTCTAACGTCGATCAATTGTAGAATTTAGGAACAAATATTATGTTCAAATATAATGACTTTTCTGGAGACAAGAAATCTACTCTGTAGGAATCAGCATGGGTTTCGAAAAAGACGGTCGTGTGAAACCCAGCTCGCGCTATTCGTCCACGAGACTCAGAGGGCCATAGACACGGGTTCACAGACAGATGCCGTGTTTCTTGACTTCCGCAAGGCGTTCGATACAGGTCCCCACAGTCGTTTAATGAACAAAGTAAGATCATATGGACTATCAGACCAATTGTGTGATTGGATTGAACAGTTCCTAGATAACAGAATGGAGAGAACTCTTCCGAAGTAAGAGTGATTTCAGATGTGCCGCAGGGGAGCGTCGTAGGCCCGTTGCTATTTACAATACACATAAATTACCTGGTGGATGACATCGGAAGTTCACTGAGGCTTTTTGCGGATGTTGTGGTATATCCTGAGGTTGTAACAATGGAAAATTGTACTGAAATGCAGGAGGATCTGCAGCGAATTGACTCATGGTGCAGGGAATGGCAATACATAGATAGAAAAATCCCTTATCATTTAGCTACAATATAGCAGGTCAGTAACTGGAAGCAGTTAATGCCATAAATTATCTGGGAGTACGCATTAGGAGTTATTTAAAATGTAATGATCATATAAAGTTGATCGTCGGTAAAGCAGATGCCAGACTGAGATTCACTGGAAGAATCCTAAGGAAATGCAATCCGAAAACAAAGGAAGTAGGTTACAGTACGCTTGTTCACCCGCTGCTTGAATACTGCTCAGCAGTGTGGGATCCGTACCAGATAGGGCTGATAGAAGAGATAGAGAAGATCCAACGGAGAGCAGAGCGCTTCGTTACAGGATCATTTAGTAATCGCGAAAGCGTTACGTAGATGACAGATAAACTCCAGTGGAAGACTCTGCAGGAGAGACGCTCACTAGCTCTCACTAGCTTCACTTTGTTGAAGTTTCGAGAACACACCTTCACCGAGGAGTCAAGCAGTATATTGCTCCCTCCTACGTATATCTCGCGAAGAGACCATGAGGGTAAAATCAGAGAAATTAGAGCCCACACAGAGGCATACCGACAATCCTTTTCACGAACAATACGAGACTGGAATAGAAGGGAGAACCGATAGAGGTACTCAAGGTACCCTTCACCATACACCGTCAGGTGGCTTGCGGAGTATGGATGTAGATGTAGATATGCTTGTATTCTCAGATCAGCCGTCTTGGATTGCCTTCTTGAATTGTGACATCATATGACCATTCTACCATTACCAGCTCTGTCATCTTGGATCGCCGCCTTGTATTGGAGCGTTGTAGAGGCTGTGCTCATATTCCTAGAACCGTCACCTTGGATTTTCATGCAATTGGATGAGGACTCCTGTTAGATTTCCTGCCAGTTTCCATTTAGGACGGCTTGGCTTTGATCAGTGACATCACCGTACTAGGGAAAACCCTCTAGCACAATTGGGCTATCTTTAATTCCCCACTATTTTTTAAATTTCCTGACATTTTATACATGGAGCAATTTACATGTCAGACGAACATACATTGTATGACATCTTCGCCGTTGGCACAGAAGGAGGGATAGGGAAGAAATCTGACAAGAATGCAAGCTGTGCTTGAACATACCCAGTCGCATTACTCGTTGTCCAAGTGTGTCATGTCACACACTATAGGAAAAGAAGACACATTCTTAATGAACATTTGGATTCTTTCACAAGTCATCATGCATTCTTCAATTTTTCGACCCTCACATTTTCGTATCGGTATTGAAAACACAAAATTCTGTAAGTCTGAGGAAACGTTAAAGCAACTGGCAAGTTTCCACTTACTTTCGAAAGCTACTTGTGAAATATGATAAAACTTGCAGAAATCGACTTTGTGGGCGTATTTTCATATCAAAAGACTTGCGGAATTAGCTTCTAGATGTGACTTAAACAAGTTTCCTTGCTCAGCAATGTTAAATTTGTCTTTTACTGGAACCGTAGACAGCCACTGTTAGAAATTATGGGGAATTACGTAATGAATAAAAATTCTATACCCAGATGCCAGGAGAGGTGCAGTGGTCCCCTTTTATCCCCCTTTGGATCCAATGCGTTAAACATGTTTCCTTTATTTCTCCCAGTCTTGATCTGAACCTAAACTTTCCCAGCTGCCTGTGGCTGAGGCGTGAATGGGAATTTAAACTGAGGAGGGAGGCGTGCTAGGGTAGTCTGTGCAGTTGTGCAAAGCTACTGTGCCAGGGCGGTGTAGTAGTTGGCACATCTGGCTAGTGAGCAGGAGACCTGAGTTCGAATCCCAGTCGATACAAATTTTCATTCATCGCTTCAGTCTGCATATATACTCCTCCCTGTAACAAGCATTTCTGCCTGTGTTTTTAAATACAATTGACAGAAATAATGATAGAGTCACCGGTTTTTAAATCGAATATAATTTATGTGGTATGTGATACACAAACAGGTGTGAAACGAAGATTGCAAAGATCAGCTTGCTCTATAGCAAACTAAATAGAAGTGAAGCGCCTCCACACCAGCTACTTGCGTCGAGACTACCACAATAAGCGACATCTCTGCCAGAGGTTTAGTTTCCTATCCAGTTTAACCGGATGCGGGTCTTCGACGTTGTCCATACTCCTGGGTGGATATAGAGTACACAGAAACTTATGAAGGGTAGCGGTATATTACAGAGGGAAAAATTTCCAAGCCAAGAAACCTCCGCGAGAGCCTAACCAGGTGGCACGGCTATTAGCGGATCATAATGCTAAAAGCGACAGTAACAAGGGTGCATGGATTGTTAGTAGCTGCAAAGTTTCCGTTGCGCCTAGGCGCCGACAACGTCTTCTGGTCCACCCGTAGCTATCTCGGTCCTGCAATATGCCACGACCGGCTTCAGATAAGTCAGTTTGGTTATAAAGTTGGTCGCTCAATATAAAAGATGTCTCAAACCTTGTAGGTCACATTGAAACAGGTGAGAGTGGATCCACCACCGATTATATTCGAATAGGGGCCCAATGGTCGGAAACGTGTATTTATTGTGTTACGGCCATGCACAGCATACACCACATAACAACAATGTGGCTCATACTAATTGTTCAAAGTGACAACCGTCAGTCACAGTGCATTTATTGCAACGGTGGATGCAGTTCTGCTGCACTCTCGCAAAGACCCACGGTACCTGCTGTATACTGGAACAGGCAGTGGGTGATAGCGAACACCCCTGACCATGAAATAGACATACTGTACGCTATCTAACTCATAACATGTGAGTCATGAGACGAGTGCATGCATCACACCGGCACATTAACTTGAGCCACATGCACTCTACTATCCCTGGTCTCAACTGTCCTTTATCCCTGGTCTCAACTGTCCTTTATATCAGGCAGCTGTCCGCCCCCGGTAGCTGAGTGGCCAGCGTGACAGAATGTCAATCCTAAAAGCCCGGGTTCGATTCCCGGCTGGGTCGGATATTTTCTCTGCTCGGGGACTGGGTGTTGTGTTGTCCTGATCTCCATCATTTCATCCCCATCGACGCGCAAGTCGCCGAAGTGGCGTCAAATCGAAAGACTTGCACTAGGCGAACGGTCTACCCGACGGGAGGCCCTAGTCACACGACATTTCATTTCATTTTTATCAGACAGCTTGTGATATGTCCATAGTGAGATATGGTACTTTGTACAGTGCATGACGCGTAGTCAAAGACGGAATTTTACTCGACGTGGGAGTTGGCAGACATGGATTTTATGTACAGTGCGGCGGGATTTAGTGTTAGTAAGGCAACACGAATGTGCAGAGAATGCTTTTCCAACAAGTGCCATCCTAAATGAAAGAAGATTATTAGTGGGTGAATGGTTATCTGGAAATTGATTTGCAAACGGAAACTGGGGGAAGTTAGCGTGAAATTCTGCAGTCTACTATAAGTTTCATGTGCCACAAAATTTTGCTTTGTCGCCACCCAATTTAATTAAAATTGGAAAATTTTATGTAATCGCTTAATTGGTAAGCCTGGTTAATGTTAAAAAAAAACATCCAAGTGAATATATGGAATGAACATATGGGAACAATTTCAGTACAAATGATAAATCAAATAGTTCAGAGGAAGCAGAAGCTTCGGTCTCAACAAAAAAAAGAAAAAAAACCAGATAATCAGACAAAAGAATGCAAATATAACGCCTGCCTTGTACGCTTCTGAAGTGCGAGGTGGGGTGTAATAAAAATAATCTCACAAAAAAGGGAGGGGTTTGTCTGACAAATAGTCATCACAGTTTAACATTGTTTATTAAAATAAAACTAAAAATTCCCAAAATAATTCTAAACTACGATTTCTCGTTGCTTGTTATTTTAATTAATTAACTCTCTTACAATATTAGGTGTTGAGGTACACTGCGGTGATAAATGAAACGGAAATCTTTGGCGTATATGAAAAAAGTTGACACAAAAATAGACGATTCGGACACACAAAAATAGAGATAAAAAGAATTTTGCCCATCATAATCAGTCAAAGGCTCAGATGTTCATCCTGATCTCTATGATTGGATTATTGTGAATACGAATACTATGGAATACTTTCCGACAAAGAAATTTATCTACATCACCTTGGACACGAAACTAAGATACTCTGGCTTGAAACACCCGCAAATGTCGAGAACGTTCATGAACAAAGAAAAATTACTAAGCCTAGTGAAAACTTCAAGAACACTCATGTAAACCGTATAGAAACAAATACTAATAAAATGGCACCAGCATTTAAGAATAAAACTTATTGAAGATGGTACTGAAATTACACACAGTGAAATCACTAATACATGGTATGACAAAAGATACACAATCTTAACCCTAAAACGAAATGAAAAGTAGAGGAGATAAAACACACACACACGAGAAATGTCACACGTACACTACTGGTCATTAACACTGCTACACCAAGAAGAAATGAAGATGATAAACGGGTATTCATTGGACAAGTATATTCTACTAGAACTGACATGTGATTACATTTTCACGCAATTTGGGTGCATAGATCCTGAGAAATCAGTATCCAGAACAACCACATCTGGCCGTAATAACGACCTTGATATCCTGGGCTTTGACGCAAACAGAGTTTGGATGGCGTGTACAGGTACAGGTGCCCATGCAGCTTCAACACGATACCACAGTTCATCAAGGGTAGTGACTGGCGTATTCTGACGAGCCAGTTGCTCGGCCGCCATTGACCAGACGTTTTCAATTGGTGAGAGAACTGGAGAATGTGCTGGCCAGGGCAGCAGTCAAATATTTTCTGTACCCAGAAAGGCCCGTACAGGACCTGCAACATGCGGTCGTGCATTATCCTGCTGAAATGTAGGGTTTCGCAGGGATCGAATGAAGGGTAGAGCCACGGGTCGTAACGCATCTGAAATGTAACGTCCAGACGTGTAAACAATGGCACCCGATACCATGACGCCGGGTGATACGCCAGTATGGCGATGACGAATACACGCTTGAATGTGCGTCCACTGCGATGTCGCCAATCACGGATGCGACCATCATTATGCCGTAAACAGAACCTGAATTCAACAGAAAAAATGACGTTTTGTCATTCGTGCACCCAGGTTCGTCGTTGAGTACACCATCGCAGGCGCTCCTGTCTGTGATGCAGGGTCAAGGGTAACCACAGCCACGGTCTCCGAGCTGATAATCCATGCTGCTGCAAACGTCGTCGAACCGTTCGTGCAGATGGTTGTTGTCTTGCAAACGTCCCCATCTGTTGACTCAGGGATCGAGACGCGGCTGCACGATCCGTTACAGCCATGCGGATAAGATGCCTGTCATCTCGACTGCTAGTGATATGAGGCCATTGGGTTCCAGCACGGCGTTCCGTATTACCCTCCTGAAGTCATCGATTTCATATTCTGATAACAGTCAATGGATCTCGTCAAACGCGAGCAGCAATGTCGCCACACGATAAACCGCAGTCGCGATAGTCTACAATCTGACTTTTATCAAAGTCGGAAACGTGATGGTACGCGTTTCTCCTTGTAACACGAGGCATCACAACAACGTTTCACCAGGCAACGCCGGTCAGCTGCTGTTTGTGTATGAGAAATCGGCTGGGAACCTTCGTCATTTCAGCGCGTTGCAGGTGTCGCCACCGGCGCCAACCTTGTGTGAATGCTCTGAAAAGCTAATCATTTGCATATCACAACAGTTTCTTCCTGTCGCGTCTGAAGCGCGTCATCTTCGAGATGCAGCAATTTTAATGGCCAGTAGTGTATTAAGCCTTTTAAGGGAGGAGTCGGGGCATTGTCACAGATGCCAGCGGCATCTGCAGTATAGGATGGGGAGTCTTGTGGAACAAAGAAGAAATAGACGACTGGTGATCACGGGATGTCTGAAATGCCTTACGCTCTTAGACCATGTCGAAAGAAATGATTTAAGATTGTTGTTTGCCTATATTCCACTTCGTTTGTTCTTGCGTAGATTATTAGGAAGTCGTCCAGTTTTATTATGTTCTGTTAATGTGTAAGTAGGCTGTTTAGGTTTTTATGTTGGTAACGTCACGTAGCGCTCTGTATGAAAACCACTGGTTGTGCTGTGTGCAGTCTGTGGCTCGTTGGCATTGTAGTGTTGGGTAGTTGGAGGTGAGCCGCCAGCAGTGGTGGATGTGGGGAGAGAGATGGCGGAGTTTTGAGAGCGGATGATCTGGACGTGTGTCGATCGGAGACAGTAAATTTGTAAGACTGGATGTCATAAACTGATATATATATTATGACTTTAGAAGACTATGAAGGTATGTATATTGTTTGTTCTCTGTCAAAATCTTTCATTTGCTAAGTATGCCTATCAGTAGTTAGCGCCGTCAGTAGTTGGAATCTCTTATTTAGCTGACAGTATTGGCGCTCGCTGTATTGCAGTAGTTCGAGTAACGAAGATTTTTGTGAGGTACGTAACTCGTGAAAGGTATAAGTTAATGTTAGTCAGGGCCATTCTTTTGTAGGCATTATTGAAAGTCAGATTGCGTTACGCTAAAAATATTGTGTGTCAGTTTAGTGTTGATCAGAATAAGTAAAGAGAGAAATGTCTGCGTACGTTCAGATCTGCTCAGCTGTTTGAAAATCAAATACCGTAAGAGGTTTATCAGCACAGTAATTCAATAATTTTTCTAAGGGGGTGTTTCAAATGGATGCAGGTATAGAACAAAGATGTATTAATAATTTCAGAGCAAAGTAGTCGCTACGCTCTAATGTCGTTGGGAGACCTACAGAGATGCCAGAGGGGAAATGTTACGATGTGCCCAAGTAGGACGATACACGCTGGCGTACTGGCAAGAGCGACTGAAGTGGTGGACGATGTCGCAGCCTCGTCACTCGGAGTGCCTCGGGTCCGCACTCGTACGGGCCTCCGTGGAGAGCGTGCCAGGGCGGGGCGGCTGGGCGGCGCTGCGGCCAGGTGTGTTTTTATGGCGCGGGCCGCGAGTGCCATTAGGAGGCGCAGAGGCGGGCGTGGGGCCGAGTTAGCGAACGGCCGCCAGCGCCAGCGCCAGCGCGGTGTCACCTGGCGCGGCCCCCGGCCTCTAATTGAGGGCCCCGGAATGCGGACCACCCAGCGCGCCCGCTGTTTGCCCTCGCGCCCACCTCGCGGCTCACTCTCAATCGCCGCCCGACAGCTCTAATGAAGAGAGGAGGAGAGAGCCGAGGAGAGGAGCACCGCGGACGCATATCTTACCCGCCAGGACAAACACGCCGCGACACGCGCTGTTGGCCCAACGTGCCCCGAATATCCGCCCGCGGCCGGTGTCTTCACAAACTGGGCCACGTACCGCACTGACCTCGGACTCGCTGTTTACGGAAAAACCACACACTCCGCTGCGAGTACCCGCAGACATGATTCAGTAAGCCAACGGATTTTCTTTCGTACTTCCAGGTTTTATTTATTTTATGTATCATACGACATATCGCAGAAGTACTAACACAAATATAATGCCACACATACGCTGAAGCGCCAAAGAAACTCCTATAGGCATGCGTGTTCAAATACAGATATGTACAGCGTGGGCCGTTGATAGTGACCGGGCCAAATATCTCACGAAGAAACTACAAAGAACGAAACTCGTCTACCTTGAAGGGGAAAACCAGACGGCGCTATGGTTGGCCCGCTGATGGCGCTGCCATAGGTCAAACGGATATCTACTGCATTGTTTTAAAAAATAGGAACCCCCCATTTTTTATTAAATATTAGTGTAGTACGTAAAGAAACATGAATGTTTTATTTGGACTACATTTTTCACTTTGTGATAGATGACGCTGTAATAGTCACAAACGTATAAGTACGTGGTATCACGTAACATTCCGCCAATGTGGACGGTATTTGCACTCCTGATACATTACCAGTCTTAAAATGGACCGTTTACCAATTGTGGAAAAAGTCGATATCATGTTGCTGTGTGGCTATTGTGATCAAAATGTCCAACGGGCGTGTGTTATGTATGTTGCTCGGTATTCTGGACGACATCATCCAAGTGTCCGGACCGTTCGCCGGATACTTACCTTATTTAAGGAAACAGGAAGTGTTCAGTCACATGTGAAAAGTTAACTCCGACCTGCAACAAATGATCATGCCCGAGTACGTGTTTTAGCTGCTGTCGCGGCTGATCCGCACATCACTAGCAGACAAATTGCGCGAGAATCGGGAATCTCAAAAACATCGATTGCACCCGTACCATACTTCTATGCGTCAGGAATTGCATGGCGATGACTTTGAACGCCGTGTACAGTTCTGCCACTGGGCACAAGAAAAACTACGGGACGATGACAGATTTTTTGCACGCGTTCTATTTAGCGACGAAGCGTCATTCACCAACAGCGGTAACGTAAACCGGCATAATATGCACTGTTGGGAAACGGAAAATCCACGATGGCTGCAAAAAGTGGAACATCAAAGACCTCGGCGGGTTAATGCATGGTGCGGCTTTATGGGAGGAAGGATATTTGGCCCCAATTTCATCGATGGCAATCTAAATGGTGCAATGTATGCTGATTTCCTACGTAATGTTCTACCGATGTTAGTACAAGATGTTTCACTGCATGACAGAATGGTGATGTACTTCCAACTTGATGGATGTCCGACACATAGCTCGCGTGCGGTTGAAGCGGTACTGAATAGCATATTTCATGACAGGTGGATTGGTCGTCGAAGCATCATACCATGGCCCGCACGTTCACCGGATCTGATGTCCCTGGATTTCTTTCTGTGAGAAAAGTTGAAGGATATTTGCTACCGTGATCCACTGGCAATGCCTGACAACATGCGTCAGCGCATTGTCAATTCATGTGCGAACATTACGGAAGGCGAACTACTCGCTGTTGGGAGGAATGTCGTTATAGGTATTGCCAAATGCATTGAGGTCAACGGACATCATTTTGAGCATTTATTGCATTAATGTAGTACTTAGAGGTAATCACGCTGTAACAGCATGAGTTCTCAGAAATGATAAGTTCACAAAGGTACATGTATCACATTGGAACAACCGAAACAAAATGTTCAAACGTACCTACGTTCTGTATTTTAATTTCAAAAACCTACATGTTACTAACTGTTCGGCTAAAATTGTGAGCCATATGTTTGTGACTATTACGGAGCCATCCATCACAAAGCAAAAATAGTGATCCAACTAAAACATACGTATTTCTTTACGTTCCACACGAATATGTAATAAAAATGGGGGTTCCTATTTAAAAAAAAAAAAAGCAGTTCATATCCGTTTGAACTATGGCACTGCCATCTAGCGGGCCAACCATAGCGCCATCTGGTTTCCCCCTTCAAGATAGACATGTTTCGTTGTTTGTAGTTTTTTCGTTTGACGCTTATTTCGTAACATATTTGGCCCGGTGACGATCAATGGAGCTCCCTATATAAACAGTCAGAATACCGCGCTACGGTCGCCAACGTCTATATACGATAAGTGTCTGGCGCAGTTGTTCAATCAGTTAGTGCTGCTACAATGACAGGTTATCAAGATGTAAGTGAGTTTTAACGAGGGACTATACTTGGCGCTGGAGCGTTGGGACACAGCATCTCCGAAGCAGCTAGCCGAGCGGTTCTAGGCGCTACAGTCTGGAACCGCGCGACCGCTACGGTCGCAGGTTCTAATCCTGCCTCGGGCATGGATGTGTGTGATGTCCTTAGGTTACTTAGGTTTAAGTAGTTCTAAGTTCTAGGGGACTGATGACCTCAGACGTTAAGTCCCATAGTGCTCAGAGCCATTTGCACCATCTCCGAGGCAGCGATGAAGTGGAGACTTTCACGTACGACCATTTTAGGAGTGGGCCTTGATTATGAGCAATCTTTAAAACATCAAATCTCCGACATCGCTGCGGCCGGAAAAAGATCCTGCAAGAACGAGAACAATGACGATCGAAGAGAATCGTTTAACGTGACGGAACTGCAACCCTTTCGCAGATTGCTGCAGATTTCAGTGCTGGGCCATCAACGTGTGTCAGCGTGCGAATCATTCAACGAAACATCATCGACACGGGCTTTCGGAGCCGAAGGCCCATCGTGTACCCTTGTTGAATGCACGACACAAAGCTTTCCGCCTCGCCTCGACCGTCAACACCGACATTGGACTGTTGATGACTGTAAGCATCTTGCCTGATCAGACGAATCTCGTTTCAGATTGTATCGAGCGTATGGAGGTATACAGGTGAAACGTCCCCTTAGAAAAATTGTACATGATTGTGCTTGAACTGACACACAATATTTTTTAGCGCAACGCAATCTGACTTTCAGTAATCCCTACAAAAGAATGGCCCTGACTAACATTAACCTATACCTTTTACAAATCACTTACGTCACCAAAAATCTTCGTTACTCGAAGTACTGCAATACAGCGAGCGCCACTACTGTCAGCTAAATAATAGATTCAAACTACGGAAGGCACTAACTACTGATAGGCATAGATAGCGAATGAAAGATTTTAATAGAGAACAAATAATGTATTTACCTTAATAGCCATTTTATATATATATCAGTTCATGACATCCATTTTTACAAATTTCAAAACTCCGTCATCTCTCTCCCCACGTCCACCACTGCTGGCGGCTCACCTCCAACTGCGTAGCGCTACGCGCTGTTAGCATTCAGCTGCCGTTGCCCAACACTACAATGGCAGACAACAATGCAAAGCAGCCACAGACTGCACACGGCACAGCCAGTGATTTTCATACAGAGCCCTACGTGACGGCGGCGTTACCAATAAAAAAAAGTAAACAGCCTACTTACATAGCCCCCATGCTCCCCACAAAAAAATTTACAAATTGTTTTGGGCAGTGGCCAATACAGATTTGAAATTTTTTTTCATAATTACTATAACAAAGAAATGAAATGCACACACTTATCGATACAATGTTGGTCAAAAGCTAAAATTTTCTCACAGTCCATAAAGACAGTCCTGATCATTCATCAAAGTAAAATTGCAGTGTTTTTCTCAAAGTCTGAGTAGTAAAAGAAAATGCACATGGAAGTAGTGGATTTCCATGCAGTCTTGAAGAAGTATTGTTGTCCTTTCAATGGAAAGACAGTGCTGACTCTTGACATGCAGACAGGTAATGGGCCACAATAGAGCAAACCCACAGCAGAGTCAGTCGAAGTTTTGAAGAATATTGGTAGGTAGGTCAACACAGAGTAGACCCATTGTAGTCCTGGTAGAGATTACGGTATTGGTGGGCCACCAGAGGTGCAGACACACTGCAGTCCTTGTAGAAATAATGGTATTGGTGAGTCATCAAAGGTGTAGACCCACTGTAGTCCTTGTAGAGATGGCTAGCAGACAACTGTTGCGACTGTGCAGGTGCACAATCACTATCGAAGAGTCTTGCGAAAAATATAGCAAGTCCATCAACCACCACTTGTGCACGCACGAAGTTTTTGGAATTGTCCTTAGAACCAGCAATGCTGTTAACCAGTCCCTTGGTGAATTATCAACACATGTGCAAACACTAACAGTCCCTACTTCTCACATATTGTCCATATACTATGACCAACAGAAATGTGTGCAGTGAAATGATACTTAATTTGAAGAACTGGTGTCTATACAATTATAAATTTAAAACATAAAAATACAATTACAAAGGCACAAAATACATCATTAAAGAACATAACAATACAAATAACATTTGTAGTAAAACGGGCTTTACAAAAGAATAGAAATAAACACATACATCAGTGTTACAGGAATTATGACATAAGTAAATACATAAAAGATCAGAATAATTATTGAAACATCAACTTCACACATGAGCATTAAAACAAAACAGAATAAATAATGTGTAAACATCTTTATCAAGTAAGTAACATGTTATTAATGCAAATTATATTTGAGGATAACAGTATTCCTCATCATAGTGAATGTAGCTTAGTATTAGAAGAGAAAAATTCTATGAAACAGTACACAGAGACAGGAAGAAAATAAATACACAAGGGTACACAAACACATAGTGGAATGACACAAAAGGAAAGGACAGCGTTTGTTTTCAGGGTAACATTTGGAACTGCAGTCCAACCCAAAACTTCATTGTATAGATTGTCCCTCTTATTTCAACATTTTCTCCAGCCAAAAAAAATTCCTATCCAAGCATTCTTTCTGTATTCTGTTCACATCCTCTTTCAAAAATAGTTTTTCTCTGCTGTACACTACTTTTTTTGGCCAAACCATTTTCTTATAGCTTCTCAATGCTTTTCTTCCAATTCATTATAGTTAGTTTCTTATGTAGTCTACCCCCTCTTAAGTTAACTTAAACCTACTGAGCTCAGATGCTAAACTAAGGGACGACGCAATGCACCAGCACAAAACAATTAACACAAACAGAAATGACAAAAAAATGCATATTGGCAAAAAAGGCAGCAATATAGGACTTAGCAAAGCAAATGGAACATTACAACTAATATGAAACAATGCACAGCAACAAGAAAAATAAATCAGTAGTAAAACTGGCTTAACAGAGTAATACAAAGTGAAATTCAGTAACACTATGCCTGGCAAACAGCAGCATCAAATGCAATAACTTATATCTAAACATGAAAAGCTGAAGCACAAAAATAATTCAACAATGCAGAAAAGGGAAATGTCTATTCACATATTAATATCTATGTCATTAAAGTGGTGCACCACAAAAACTTATTCTATGAAATAAATTACCAAGTACTTGAAAAGAAAATTATGTATGCAGTTCCTGTGAAGGGAAGTGTCTTTTTGTGCTCCCTCATTTTTTTGGAAGTATATCACATTATTATTATATACTGGATCTGTAGACAGAAAATATTTATATTACTACATCTATAAAATTTTATTTTAACCAATGCTGTAGTGCAGCTAGACACTAGATATTAAACAAAATAGACAAAGCAAGGCATGAAACGTCATTCACTAGCCATATGGCGTTTCATAGTGCAGTAAGCAATCTTTCAACTAGCAAGACAATAGCCGTGAAATGTTTGTCATCGTTTCATTAGGCATTTTAGTAAATATCATCAATTAACAGCTCCACAGTATAATCATATGTTTTCAAGTTTGAGTGTGTCGTATTTGCGATGCTTTCTACAAAGGAATGTCAATAGCGAGGATAATGGCCTTTTTTTTTCCTCCACTTGTGCCTCTGAAAGGCACACACTAATGGCTTTTTTCGAGGCGATTGTCGCGCAGCTTGGTGTCCACGACGCATTACGTGAAGGTGGTCACTTAACTTTCTCACCGAAATATTTACATCAGTTTGCACTACAGTGACAGTCTCATATAAAAAATTTCACAGGTCGAGAATTTGCGTTACAATTGTGTAGAAACAAAATCCTATAAATATAACAGTGTCCAAAATATTTTCGCCAGCATAGTGATACATTCACGCATATCCACACATTTCATAACTCTTAAAGTACGATTCTCGGTTTCCAACATCCTTTTTCACAAACCAGAGTCCCTAACCACTACTTATTATTCCTTGCTTTATTACACATATACATATTCCTAGACACTTCTTCAATATTTCATCATAATAAATACGTAGCATAATTAAATTCCTCAAATAGCATTAGCTTATTGATCATAAACATACCGCAACAGCGTAGTACACATCGTCATCACAACATCATAAAACCTGAGCCAAATCTCAAAATCGTCGTAGCTTCCTCCAATAATTTCAAAAGCTAAAAAAAATTCTCTGCTCATGTCAAAAGCTTCATCAACCTCAAACGTACTTTAAAAATCATGATCCCATACCAAATACATCATTCAAAGCTCTCATAGTATCACAATGGTTCTGAAAAGTATGAAGGGTTCACACAGCACAGACAAAATACAATTTCATAACTGTAAAGCTATCCAGCTGTGTAATTGCGTAAACATCTGTCACTGGCATAGTAAAAAAAAAGTTTGTCTCTCTCAGTTAAATGATCAGATATCTGTGTAATTTATGTGTTAGAGAAATATGGTACCGATGTGCAAAGTTGTATAAGCAGATACCATATTAGCTAGGGCTCCTTGTGCTTGCCAAATACATGGCACACAAAGCAGGCGTGTACCCCCCTGAGGAGTAATGTAATTATACACTTAGGTGTTACAGATTACAGCAATGGAATGAAATGTATCACGGAAAACCTTTGTATCATTGTACTTCAAATATCTTTAAAAATAAATGTTTTAAGTACAAAATTAATCACTCAAATACGTGTACTGTAGCGCTAAACTGTGCGTCATGTTGTAAGATAATCTCTGTGGAAGTGTCGTAGTTATCGTCCTCCGAAAGTTCTGCAGAAGTCAATGTACTTACCTCATAATAAACAAAGGTGAAATGCTTTGCGTATAAATATCTTAGTTATTACGCTTATTGCCGTGACGAAGGAAGTGCTGTGCTGTAACGTATTGTTGTGCTATGGAAAAGGCTGTCTCATTGTACCTATCCCACAAAAGTTACTACTAAAACATGTTTTACTTTCGAGAAGAATTCAGAAAAACTATGCAGATATAAAACAGATACACCGCAAAAGCAACATTGTAAATTGTCACTCATTAGTAGCGTCGTGATAAAATCGTGTAGCTGTCACATAAACTAACCACTGTGTCATCTGGTATCTCACAGAAAGTACTTTAAATCCAGAATGTATTTTCAAGTAAACCAAAATGTTGCATTAAAATCTCATTAGCAGTACCGGTACATGTTCTAAGTATGTCAGCCTTATAGTCGTTACGTAATCGTGCAACTAACAAGCAAGAATGTACACACACAATAACACTGTGTCGTCTGTTCACAATAACAATGCATTCGTAATTTATGTTTAAATAAGTTCTCTTGGTTCTTGACTGGATATTTAACTTCAAACATTGTTACATGTTAACAGATTATAAGTCTGACAAAGCATACTAGTAATGTGAAGTGAAAAGTTATATGGCAAATACAAAGTTAAAAAGCAGATTGTCTTTCAATAAACGGTTTTACATGTGAAATGTAGTACAATCCTTTACTATTCCTAGTATGCAGAGTTTCAACTTCAACGCAATTATCATGTGGTATACGTCGCTAAAGAATGCTAAAATTGTTCTCAAGGTTAGCGTCTGTGTTATTTTTCTCTGAGCCAGTTGGCGCACGTGGCTGCCTGCGGTGCGAGTCATTGTCTGTTTCTTTGTTGGCGCGTGTCGTTATTGGGATTAGGAGACCTAACTTCCACAAATTCACCTTGACGAGAAGACCCTGCCCTGTTTGAAGCTCGCCAGTTCTGATGGGATTCAGGTCTGTCGTTTTGTCGATAGTTTACATAGTTTCTTATTTGTCGGTCATGTGGTGGAGAATTTCTCGCGAAATCGTAACTGCGCGGTGGACCGTTGCGTCTGAAGTTATTTTGTCTCCCTTGATAATAATTATTTTGGTTCCCATATTGTCTGTTTCTATGGTTGTCTCTGTCACATTCATAACTACAGAAATGCGATCTTTCTCTGTAACTATTGCTACTCTGCCAATGGTTGTCAAATGGGTGGTGTCTCTTTTCGTCACGATTTACGTTGTTAGAATAGCCTTGTCGTGTCCAGTTATTGTTTCTTTCATCGTGGAATTGTGACGGATGTGACCTGTAATTGTTGTGTTCCTGTTTTCGCGTTCCACGATTGTCAGTGTCCATTTCCAATTCTTGTAACAGTTCCTGAAAAGCTTCAATGTCCACTTTGCAACGTCCTGCCAAAATAATATGTCATAAATGTTCAGGTAATTTAGTTAAGCAAATGCGGATGAGTTCTGAGGGGCTGTATGGGTTTGAAGGTACTGATTCTTGTGCAACATGTCTTCAAAATATTTCACAAGACTGAAAAATTCAGATTGTTCGAAATGTTTCATCATAATGATGCTATGTTTTACTCGATATTGTGTAGCTTGAGACCAATATGCTGAGAGGAAGGCATGATAAAATTCTCCTTCACTGTGACAATCGTGAATGACCGATCGCATTTTTACAGCTGGTTCATTCTCCAAGTAGCCACGCATAAATTCTAATCTGTGCTCTAATGACCAGTTAGGAGGAAAAAAATGAGAGAATTGATGAAGCCACGCTTGTGGATGAATGTCGTTGCCAGAATTCTGAAATGTTTTGAATTTACGTGTAGTAATGAACAGCTTATAGTCAAAATCATCATGTTGGCGAGTCGCATGTGGGACATTGTTACATCGTTTCGGCGGTTCCATCTCAAAATTCAGTGTACCTTGCCAATTTCTTTCATGATTCCCGAAATGTCCTGTGTTAATATTTTGTGGTTGTTCTGTATTTCTATGTCCCTCTTCCCATACTGGGGAGCGAGTGTCCTCTGAAATATGTAATTCTTGTATTAATTGAGCCAACTGATCTTGTACTTCCCGGATTTCTCTTTGGTGTTGCGTATTAATTTGATTCTGATTTTGTTTGAATTTCCTAATTTGTTCGCAGTCTTCTGTGTCATTCAGATCATCATCTACCTTTGCAGATAAGTTAATGAACTGATCCGAAAGTTCGGTTACTTTCTCCAATAGTGTACTTATTTCCTCAGTGTGTTTTCCTGAACCAAATTTCAGAGAGTCCATTTGTGTTGAAATCGTATCTACTGTGTCCTTTAAGTTTTCCTGAGTTTTTGCAAGTTGCGTAACCGAATCGGTGGATGCAACTGAGTCAATTTTGGCTTCCAAGGTCTCATGATTTTCATGAACTATAGTTTGCAGTTCTTTTATGGCTGATTCGTGATTCTGTAATGCATTTTCATGCCACGAAAAAATATTTTGAAAATGCTCACAAATTTGTGTTTTTATGTCATTACAGACTTTTGGCATTTCGATTCGATTTTATGCAACTCAGTAGTTAAATCTTCACATGTTTGTTCAAGCGTATGTTCCACTGAGTCTAACTTTTGAAGCTTTTGTTCCATTGTGTCTGATTTTGTCCCATTTGTTTCTGACTTTGTTCAAGGGTTGTGTCTAACTTTTGAAGGTTTTGTTCCATTGTGTCTAACTTTTGAAGGTTTTGTTCCATTGTGTCTAACTTTTGAAGGTTTTGTTCCATTGTGTCTAAATGTCCCATTTGTTGCATTAATTGTAATAACAATGCACTGGTGTCTGAAACATGTTCCTCAGTGCTATTCGGCAATACATTTGAACCGGCAATATTCGCAGTTTAAAAAACAGAAAACGTGTCTTGACTTATTTGAGAAAACGGTGAGGACGCAAAACCTGAATCTACAGTATTTGCAAGATTGTGTCCTGTCATTTCGGATTCCTGAGGCGAGCTGTTGCCGACCGATCGATCGATAATGCTTCCCTGTTCACTAATGGTTTCACTGCCTACACCATTATTTGCAGCCCGCTCCATTTCCCTAAGCACAGTTACCAAATTACTACTTTGAACATTAGTTAATTCATTACATGGTGGCGCTAACACACTGCTTTCATCTTCACTGTCATTTCTCAGTTTACTTTGGAGCCTAGTATTACGTTTTTCACACGCCATTATTGACACAATATTTCACACGATAACACAGAAAAGCACAATTTGAAGAGCAAAAATAAGAGAACACATTAACGTAGCACTGAAAATAATATCTAGTTATTTGCAAGCACAGCTGCGAAATACTTGGTGCAAACCTACATGCATGCCACAACTGTTTTACTGTACAACAATGAAAGACTACAACTACAAAGGAGATTCTCTCTACAATTACGCGCTAGCAATAAACAATATCTACACTAATTACACAAACTACAAGAAAAAATCAGAAGATTCCAGTGAGGTATCCTCGGCTAAGGGTCGACATATGAAACGTCCCCTTAGAAAAATTGTGCATGATTGTGCTTAAACTGACACACAGTATTTTTTAGCGCAACGCATTCTGACTTTCAGTAATCCCTACAAAAGAATGGCCCTGACTAACATTAACCTATACCTTTCACAAATCACTTACGTCACCAAAAATCTTCGTTACTCGAACTGCTGCAATACAGCGAGCGCCACTACTGCCAGCTAAATAAAAGATTCAAACTACGGAAGGCACTAACTACTGATAGGCATAGTTAGCGAATGAAAGATTTTAATAGAGAACAAACAATGTATTTACCTTAATAGTCATTTCATATATATATATATATATATATATATATATCAGTTCATGACATCCATTCTTACAAATTTCAAAACTCCGCCATCTCTCTCCCCACGTCCACCACTGCTGGCGGCTCACCTCCCACTGCGCAACGCTACGCGCTGTTAGCATTCAGCTGCCGCTGCCCAACACCACAATGGCAGACAACAATGCAAACCAGCCACAGACTGCACACGGCACAGCCAGTGATTTTCATGCAGAGCGCTACGTGGCGGCGGCGTTACCAATAAAAAAACCTAAACAGCCTACTTACACAGGTATAAAGACAACCTCACGAATCCATGGACCTCGCATGTCAACTGGGGACTGTTCAAGTTGGTGGAGGCTCTGTGATGCTGTAGGGCGTGTGCAGTTGGAATGATGTGGGACCCCTGATATAGACGTTTAGATACCTCTCTGACGGGTGGTGACACGTACGTAAGCCTCCTGTCTGATCATCTGCATCCAGTCACGTCGATTGTGCATTACGACGGACTTGGGCAATCCCAGCAGGACAATGCGACACCCCACGCGTCTGTAATTGCTACAGAGTGGCTCCAGGAACACTCTTCTGAGTTTAAACACTGCCGCTGGCCACCAGACTCCCCAGACTTGAACTTTATTCAGCATGTCTGTGACTCCTTGCAAAGTGCTGTTCGGAAGAGACATCCACCCCCTAGTACTCTTACGGATTTATGGACACTCCTGCAGGATTCATGGTGTCAATTGCCTCCAGCATTACTTCAGACATTAGTCGAGTCCATGCCACGTCGTGTTGCGGCACTTTTACGATCTCATCGGGTCCTACACGATATTAAGCAGGTTTAGCAGTTTCTTTGGCTCTTCAGTGTATCATACAATGAGGCATACCTCCTAAAATCGTGTCGCACCTCCTTTTGTCCTTCATTGGGCAGCAGCAAGACGAGGCATGTACTCAACAATTCGTTGGAAGTATTCAGCAGAAACTCTGAGCCATGCTGCCTCTAAGACCATCCATAATTGCAAAGCTGTTTCCGGTGCAGAATTTTATGCACGAACTGATCTCTCGATTAGGTCCCATAAAATTTCGATGGGATTCATGTCGGGCGATCTGGGTGGCCATATCGTTCGCTCGAAATGTCTTCAAACCAATCGCGAACAACTGTGACCTGGTGACTTGGCGCATTGTCATCCATAAACATTCTATCGTTCTTTGAGAAAGTGAAATCCATGAATGGCTTTCCATTCAACGATCGATTTAGCTGGACCAGAGGAACCATACATTCCATGTAAATATAACGCAACCACCACCATCTTGCACAGTGGCTTGTTGACTACTAGCATCCATGGATTCGTAGGGCCTGCGCCACACGCGACCCCTTGCTCTTAGCAACTGAAATCCAACTCATATGACCAGTCCATGGTTTTGCTGGAGGCTAGGACCAATCGTTATGGTCATGAGCCCAGGAGAGACGCTACAGGCGATGTTGTGCTCTTAAAAGAGGCATTCGCGTCGGTCATCTACTGCCGTAGCCCATTAACGACAAAATTCGCCGCACTCTCCTACCGGATACGTTCATCGTACGTCCCACATTGATTTCGCCGGTTATTTTACGCATTGTTGCTTGTCTGTCAGCACTGACAACTCTAGGCACACGCCGCTCCTCTCAGTCGTTAAATGGAGACTGTCGGCCACTGAGTTTTCCAATGCTTGACATTTGGTATTCTTGGCACACTATTGATGCTGTGAATCTCGGAATATTGAAGTCCCTATCGATTTCCGAAATGGCCTGCCCTGTTCGTCTAGCTCTAGTTACCATTCCACGTTCAAAGTCTGTTAATTCCCATTATGCGGCCCTAATGACGTCGGAGAGCTTTACACACGAATTACACGAGTACAAACGATAGCTCTGCCAATGCACTGTTTTTTTTATGCCTTATCTACGCGATACTACCCCCATCTGTATATGTACATTGTAATGTGAACGCAAATATTTTGTGTCGCCAGTGTATGGGACAGTGCTCGAGACCTATGGATTAACGAATGTTTTTTCAGAAATGACTTTCAACTGAGAAAAGACTTACTATAATATTGTGAATTATTATTATATTGTGAAATAACAACAATATGTTTTATTATTTTATAACCAGTTTCCTACAAAGAATAACCACATAACAATCGGTAATACCACTAAAAGAGTGTATTGACTTTGTACTGTCTGTGGAATTCTTACTTCTTATGTTCTTCTTCTCTATGTTGTTAGAAGCGGATGAGATCCAAGATAAGCTGACGTCTGTTCTTTTAAATATTGTAAAAGGTAGTCATAAATGGTGAAACGAAAAATATAACCTAAAATTTACTAAATGGAATTCTAGTGTACGGTCTTTTATTTGTAACTAAATAACCAACTATGAATGCTTTAAGTTTTGTGTCCGCAGCAGTCCAGACTGTGCTTTGTTTGCCGCCATTACGTGAGCGTATGGAACGGCAATGTTAAACTGCAGAAATTATCAGACACTAATTTTTTCGGTCTATATTACAATATTTGAACTCCGAGGACAAGAACCCACGGGAATTTATTATTTTCTATCGTAAAAGTGAAGATAACATTCACTTGAACAATCTTAGACTTTACGTGAAGAAATAATTTTATGGCTGGTGCCTAAGATTATTTTTTTCAAAACTAATTCATCAGTAACTTCAAATAGAAATATTTACGACACCAGTGTTATTATGGGTAGAGATGGTGGTGTGATATATTAGTTATTTGGTGCATACATTTTAATGTCAAGTATTGAATTATTGAAACTCGTTATAGTCGGGCTCAGCAGCACATAAATAAGAATTATCAAAGTTTATTTATTTCTTTCAACTAATACTGTTATTCTTGCTGCTACAATTTCATATATTTTACAATAACACTTACACACCACAACAACAACATTAAATAGAAACCCAAATTACCCATTAAGCATATCGCTATCTCATGACTTTTGTCACCTCAGTGCAAATATGGATGTATCACATCTCCTCCGAAACCAACGGATCGATTTCAACCAAACATGGTACACCTATCCCCTACTACTTACTATTAGCCAATAATCGCTGTGGTGCTAATAACTATTTACCTATCATAGTTCAGGGGATACGACTTCATGAACAAAGAAAGGCGTGACGAACTGCATCATCATGCATAACGTGTAATCTATTACTTCTGTGTCACAATCTCTATTCACAACACATTTCGCAGAAAATCCACATATACCGCTAAATGCTCCTATGAAATTATATCACTGCACGTCACATACTCCATGATATATGACGTCGTAAACACTGACGCGTGTGAAAATTTGCCGTGTTGTGCAACGTGTTTAAATTTATGACTTCTTTGCTATTAACTCTATTCGCGATATATTTCGCGGACAGTATTCACATAGGCCGTTGAATGTACCTATACAAATATATCACTGTATGACACATAGTTCAAGAGATGTGATTTAATAAACGCTGACATGCGTAAAAAAATGCTGCAACATGGATGAAGTTTTAATAGATTTGTTCTTTACTACTAAGACACCCAACCAATCGAGTCAATTTGCGAAATCCCTGACAACTGGCTACGCTCGTTGACAGCTTGTAACTGCGAAGAGCAAACGGCTCTAGGCGAAAGTAGTAGCTGTCTATAGCGCTCTGAATAGGCGTTGCCATCGAGATGTTTACAAAATCTCTCTATAGACAAGCGAAGCATACAGAAACTGTGCTCTACAAATGCAGTTCGTTTTGCAGAATATACTGATATGTTCTTTCTAAATGGCGAAACTAACGGTAGTGGAAGACCAGCTAGCGGGCTTTGTGAAGACCGTTCTCCACAACGTCCAACTCCATCGCATGCCCTTTTCGCTCCAATTACGCAACGGGTTCGAGAAAGGGTGCCTTCGCCGTCAACAGGCGTGACTGGCGCACCAAGGAGACGCCACTCACACCAAGTGGAAGAGGCCGTTCTGCAGAGTACTCATCAACGACTACACGAGGAATTTCTTTGGCTATTAACAAGTGGAAACTTAAAACAAGTAATATACTGGGTCACGCCTAATCTATCATTTGCAAACGTGGTGGCGTTACCAACATGTTTTCAACCAACATGTAGTGTTTTAAAATACGATTTCATAGTATGTAACACCATCTGAAGTGTGACGTTTCTTCTTCTTTCGCTGCGTCAGATGTGACTGGTTAGAAGTTTTGCCGAATCCTCGCACCTGACGCAGCTGGCCATGACGTACTAGGTCAAATCCCAATCTCCACTTTTACCTTAGGGGAAGGTACCGGTGAAATTTCAAACACATCGTAAGTCATCGAGCATATAGTGTTAGTAACGATTCACCAATCAAGAGAGCATAAAGAGGTAGTATTTCATGTTGTTGTTGTAGTCTTCAGTCCTGCGACTAGTTTGATGCAGCTCTCCATGCTATTCTATCCTGTGCAAGTTTCTTCATCTCCCAGTACCTACTGCAACCTACATCCTTCTGAATCTGCTTAGTGTATTCATCTCTTGGTCTCCCTCTACGATTTTTACCCTCCACACTGCCCTCCAATACTAAATTGGTGATCCCTTGATGCCTCAGAACATGTCCTACCAACCGATCCCTTCTTCTGGTCAAGTTGTGCCACAAACTTCTCTTCTACCCAATCCTATTCAATACTTCCTCATTAGTTATGTGATCTACCCATCTAATCATCAGCATTCTTCCGTAGCACCATGTTTCGAAAGATTCTACTCTCTTTTTGTCCAAACTATTTATCGTCCATGTTTCACTTCCATACATGGCTACACTCCATACAAATACTTTCAGAAATGACTTCCTGACACTTAAATCTATACTCGATGTTAACAAATTTCTCTTCTTCAGAAACGCTTTTTTCCCCATTGCCAGTCTACATTTTATATCCTCTCTACTTCGACCATCATCAGTTATTTTGCTCCCCAGATAGCAAAACTCCTTTACTACTTTAAGTGTCTCATATCCTAATCTAATTCCCTCAGCTGCCCCCGACTTTATTCGACTACATTCCATTATCCTCGTTTTGCTTTTGTTGGTGCTCATCTTATATCCTCCTTTCAATACACTATCCATTCCATTCAACTGCTCTTCCAAGTCCTTTGCTGTCTCTGACAGAATTACAATGTCATCGGCGAACCTCAAAGTTTTTATTTCCTCTCCATGGATTTTAATACCTACCCCGAATTTTTCTTTTGTTTCCTTTACTGCTTGCTCAATATACAGATTGAATAACATCGGGGAGACGCTACAACCCTGTCTTACTCCCTTCCCAACAACTGCTTCCCTTTCATGTCACTCGACTCTTATAACTGCCATCTGGTTTCTGTACAAATTGTAAATAGCCCCTCGCTCCCTGTATTTTACCCCTGCCACCTTTAGAATTTGAAAGAGAGTATTCCAGTCAACATTGTCAAAAGCTTTCTCTAAGTCTACGAATGTTAGAAACGTAGGTTTGCCTTTCCTTAATCTTTCTTCTAAGATAAGTCTTAAGGTCAGTAGTGCATCACGTGTTCCAACATTTCTACGGAATCCAAACTGATCTTCCCCGAGTTCGGTGTCTACTAGTTTTTCCATTCGTCTGTACAGAATTCGTGTTAGTATTTTGCAGCTGTGGCTTATTAAACTGATTGTTCGGTAACTTTCACATCTGTCAACACCTGCTTTCTTTGGGATTGGAATTATTATATTCTTCTTGAAGTCTGATGGTATTACGCCTGTCTCATACATCTTGCTTACCATCTGGTAGAGTTTTCTCAGGACTGGTTGTCCCAAGGCCGTCAGTAGTTCTAATGGAATGTTGTCTACTCCGGGGGCCTTGTTTCGACTCAGGTCTTTCAGTGCTCTGTCAAACTCTTCACGCAGTATCGTATCTCCCATTTCATCTTCATCCACATCCTCTTCCATTTCCATAATATTGTCCTCAAGTACATCGCCCTTGTATAGACATTCTATATACTCCTTCCACCTTTCTGCTTTCCATTCTTTGCTTAGAACTGGGTTTCCATCTGCGCTCTTGATGTTCATACAAGTGGTTCTCTTATCTCCAAAGGTCTCTTTAATTTTCCTGTAGGCAGTATCTATCTTACCCCTAGTGAGATAAGCTTCTACATCCTTACATTTGTCCTCTAGCCATCCCTGTTTAGCCATTTTGCACTTCCTGTCGATCTCATTTTTGAGACGTTTGTATTCCTTCATGCCTGCTTCATTTACTGCATTTTTATATTTTCTCCTTTCATCAATTAAATTCAATATTTCTTCTGTTACCCAAGGATTTCTACTAGCCCTCGTCTTTTTACCTACTTGATTATCTGCTGCCTTCACTACTTCATCCCTCAAAGCTACCCATTCTTCTTCTACTGTATTTGTTTACCCCATTCCTGTCAATTGTTCCCTTACGCTCTCCCTGAAACTCTGTACAGCCTCTGGTTCTTTCAGTTTATCCAGGTCACATCTCCTTAAGTTCCCTCCTTTTTGCAGTTTCTTCAGTTTTAATCCACAGGTCATAACCAATAGATTGTGGTCAGAGTCCACATCTGCCCCTGGAAATGTCTTACAATTTAAAACCTGGTTCCTAAATCTCTGTCTTACCATTATATAATCTATCTGATACCTTTTACTATCTCCATGGTTCTTAAACCAAGTATTGGCTATGATTAAGTTGTGCTCTGTGCAAATTCTACCAGGCGGGTTCCTCTTTCATTTCTTAGCCCCAATCCATATTCACCTACTACGTTTCCTTCTCTCCCTTTTCCTACTGCCCAATTCCAGTCACCCATGACTATTAAATTTTCATCACCCTTCACTATCTGAATAATTTCTTTTATTTCATCAACATTTCTTAAATTTCTTCGTCATCTGCAGAGCTAGTTGGCATATAAACTTGTACTACTGTAGTAGGTGTGGGCTTCGTATCTATCTTGGCCACAATAATGCGTTCACTATGCTGTTTGTAGTAGCTTACCCGCATTCCTATTTTCCTATTCATTCTTAAACCTACTCCTGCATTACCCTTATTTGATTTTGTGTTTATAACCCTGTAGTCACCTGACCAGAAGTCTTGTTCCTCCTGGCACCGAACTTCACTAATTCCCACTATATCTAACTTTAACCTATCCATTTCCCTTTTTAAATTTTCTAACCTACCTGCCCGATTAAGGGATCTGACATTCCACGCTCCGATCCGTAGAACGCCAGTTTTCTTTCTCCTGATAACGACATCCTCCTGAGTAGTCCTCGCCCGGAGATCCGAATGGGGGACTATTTTACCTCCGGAATATTTTACCCAAGAGGATGCCATCATCATTTAATCATACAGTAAAGCTGCATGTCCTCGGGAAAAATTACGGCTGTAGTTTCCCCTTGCTTTCAGCCGTTCTCAGTACCAGCACAGCAAGGCCGTTTTGGTTAATGTTGCAAGGCCAGTTCAGTCAATCATCCAGACTGTTGCCCCTGCAACTACTGAAAAGGCTGCTGCCCCTCTTCAGGAACCACACGTTTGTCTGGCCTCTCAACAGATACCCCTCCGTTGTGGTTGCACCTACGGTGCGGCTATCTGTATCGCTGAGGCACGCAAGCCTCCCCACCAACGGCAAGGTCCATGGTTCATGAGGGAGGGTAGTATTTCATCTAAACAAAAATTGAGTTATTGGTGTTGTCATATTAGAAGCATAAGATCCAGGCTCAATACGTTTTGGCAATGATGGCTGACAGAAACACCATGATGACTCCCCTTTTGGGCAGTGAGAATGTTAAGAATTTTTGCCAGCAGAAGTGCAGTGATATATTTATGCAAATATTGCGTCTTTCATATTCAGTAAATAATAAATTAGTTAATACTATTATGGGTGTAAAATGTCAATGATATCGAATGGCATGTTTATACGTATCATTATAGCACCTTCATTTCTGTATATTGCTTTTATGTAATATTCTGCAAGGTTGTTTTTTTTATTGCAGTGTCCTTCAGTTTTCCGTGACCCTTGCCATCCAACGTAACTTTTTTGGTTCTTTCTTCTTTCAAAATTTGTGTTATACCTTCACAGACCCTGCAAAATGCATGAGTTGGAAATTTATCATATCCCAATTTTGCGATATAAATATTGAGAATAATATGGTAGTGAAGTAGATAATATTTACACGTCTATGTATTAACAAGACGTTTTGTGTAGACATACTGACATAGAATACCTTTTTGCAACATGATTCACATGTTCTTTCTTTTGTCTGTCATGATTATCTCCATAAAATACTCAGTGAGGCGACATGATTGGAAGCTCTTGAATCACCATCTGGAAGCACTTGGATATACTGAAATGCACAGCTTTCGGATCGTTTCCTTATATTTTCGGTAATCGTAAGTTCCATCGTAGCAGAAGACGCCGAATGATCATGGAACATTGATGGTGTATCTTCACCTAATTTGGTTGCTGTAGCAAAGCAAGTTTGACAAAAGTTTGTTACAGTACCAAAAACGATATTTTATCCTGTGAACAAATCAACAATGCTGTCAAAATCAGCTTTTAATCGGAACATAGAATGAAGGCTTTCACGACCGGATAACATAGCTGCTGGTAAACCTTTCGGGATGTGAGGTCGTGGTCCAAGAAACTCTTCTGTTCCTGACGTTTCGTCCAGGACTGCGCTGGACATCCGCAGAGGCGCTCCTCCGCTCAGTCTTGCAGACTCGAAAACCTCTAGTTGCCCATGAACTATTATAACTCACGCCTAAATCTATTTTGCATCTGAACTTGCAGTATTTTCGACTCCCAGCACTCACTAAACACTTCAACAATCTTTTGTTTTTCAGAGACCACAGAGCCGCTTTTTCATTCCGTGAAACGGAGCCTCCCCCCACCTCTTGGAACCCGAGCCACTCCACATCCAGGGGGCGAGCACTAGGGTCAGTTGCGAGGGGCGCAGTAAACGCTGCGCAGTAGCGAATGTGTTTCTGCCATTATACGCATGGGACACTTAGTGCCCATATTTGTATATTGGAGGTTTTTTGAGTATTGTCGTTTTCGCTTACTTACTTTTGTGTCATGAGCGATTTGCTAGTGAAAATACTTTGAGTATGTGCATGCAATGCTGGGTTGTGCTGCTGTTGGCTGTAATTCTCGTAATTGCAACACTGAAGCGTCTGAAGTGCTGCTTCAAGTAATGGAAGTCTGCAATAGGTTTGGCCGTCGAAACGCTGTAGAAAAGACACTACGAATGTTGCAAGTGCTAGAATACACCCTCGTCATTAGAAAGAAACATATTAGAGACTTGTGTTCCGGAGTCCTACATTTATCGCGGAAACGAGTTTTTAAGAGCGCTACACTTTCTTCGTATGATTTGCCTTGTGGAAGTAGCGCCTGTGATAGCACATCAGTGCAAGAAAAAGGAAAAAAACATCTTAACAAACGTGAGATCCACAGAAAAAGCAAAGAGACTTTAGAAAAGCCATGAGCACGAAAGAACGGTGCTGATAAATGTATATTTGCAGATGAAGTTGTTTGCAATGATTCATATAAAGCCAGTTTACAGATTCCCATAGCGGCACCACAAAGGAGAAATGCTCATCTGAAAAACATGTGAAAGAAATTCCGAGCACGTAATAAAACTCTTCGAAATTATTTGTTATCAACGAAACGACGTCTGCACGATGAAGAAAGTAATAATAACGTATTTATTCCTCGTAAAATTCATTGAATACTGTGCAAAATATTTTCACCTAGGGTCGATGAATCAAAGTGGACATTTGCAACTCGATTACTTTGCGCATCGTTTTGCAGAAAAACTACAATCTTCTCAGGGAAATCGGACATCCTCGACCCACAGTGTCAACCTTGTGTTTATCGATTGTTAGCCAGGCACTTTGAAGAATGTTTTTGTTAGTTTACCTAATTCGAATGCTTGTTACAAATAAGGCACTTGTATAATTTCTTGAGTGAAAACGCCATTGCGTACCTATTAGATGAATTTCCTTTAAACTTGTGACGAATAAAAAAATTAAAATGAGAGTTATATAGATCTCGTTTACTAGTTAAATCTTTTCTCAGAGTTAACTTATAAACTTGCTGGGTCATTTCAAACAAGTGAACTGTGAGAAAAGAAACAAAGTAGAAACAGTGAACGGTCGAAGCTCATGATGTGCAACATCGAGTGAATTGACAGATTCGCGGCAGCGTGGTTGTGCGGTCACGGTGTTGGACTACAAACCAGGATAGGTGTTCAATTCTCCCTCCTGCAAAATTCTTTTTTTTTCACAAAATTACTAACTTTCCATCGGGTCACTGATGTGTCTTTCTCCTTCTGTAGTCTTGACTATTGTCATATTATACAGTGCTTATAGAATATGAATATTTGGTAAGTATAAATTGCCGTCCCAAGTAAATGTAATGAACAGTGAGAGTAGGCTAGATGCAGCATAGATCTCTCACTGAAATCAAAACAACAAGAAAAGAGGCGTGAATTAGGTTACAAAAAAGAATTCATGAGTCAAAACTTTCCATAAGGAACGCAGAAATCATAACATGTCATGCAACTAAAGAACAAATACGAGACACATATGTCTGGAGATCCCTTCGTTAACACCTCGCTGTTGCAAACTCATGCAACATAACGACACAGACGCAAATTTCAATACAGCCAACAGACACGTCAAATACCGGACAACAGTTCATAATTTTGTGAGGAAAAAGTATATATGTGGGGACACGCGGGAGATTTGAACAAAGATCTCCCCTTTCGCAGTCCAACATCGTGACCACATAACCACGACACTGTGGGTACTGACTTTCGCTCGATGTTGTAGATCTTCAGCTTGGACCATTTTCCGTTTCGATTTTGCTTCTTATTTCATAATTCTGTGCGCCTTCTTCCCGTTTTCATGCTTGATCTGTGTTTACTTTTTGACAGGATATCCACTGGGCCATCTTACCATTAAATCAGAGGGGGGGTTCGGTGTAAAGTTTCGCTTGTTAGTGACGTGAGAGCCATCCAATAGCACCAGAGAACGTTTACTGCCAAACCTCATTATTGTACGGACCTAGGTCAGTCGGTCAGTCATTAGCGAGGGGTTTACGGGCCGTTCAGTTTACACTCTGAAGAATCGTGTGTAGTTTTTCATTCATTCTCAGGACATTTTAAGTCCATTATTCGCGTTCAATTTGAACTTGGGGTTTGTTTTTTTTTTTTTTTTTTTTTTTTTTTTTTTACAGCGCAGTACTTTGAAAATTTACATGGACAGGCGCGACTTCGATAACTTTTTTGGAAAATGTCACATTTTGTCACGAATGCATAGCCTGAATGTAGCAACAGTCAGTAGCCTCACATAGAAACGTCTAAATACGGGAGTAGTTATGTTTAATACAATTATGAGCTCTACATTTTGCTTACATAGGAGCGAACTTTTAGTGCTTTTGTTACTTACGAGAATTTACAATCTACTAAGAGGAAGTGCTGCCTGGCAATTCACATTCAGTGCAAATTCTATGAGGTATGAGGACAGAATATAGTTGGAAAAAGATAAACGCAACTACTTACTCTTTGGACCACTTAGGGCAATTTCGAGACAGGGGTTTAAAATCTCATGATACGCAGAGGTAGAGGAAGAGAAAAAAAGTGGTACAACACGTTACTCCCTCACAGCCAACATACGACGTGCAAATGCAGCTTATCAGCATCTTTTGAAGTCTGGGAAAGATCGAATCATTTGCATTATGTACATGGGAGAATCATGCAGACAGATCACACAGACTGTTGGCTATAGTGCAATGACTACAGAATTAGTCGTGTCGAGGTGGACGTGGGAATTCAGTGTGGAAATAAGAAGTGCTGGTCCTTTCAGAAGGACCACATCACAGGAAGATCATGGGATAGCTTTACTGCCTCTGATGAGCAGACAGACGACAAAGCAGGCAGAGCTTCATGGAAAGTGTCATGACTAACCGTACATAGCAGATTACTGGAAGCTCGATTGACTTGTCGAAGCACCATGGGGCGTTTACCGCTGACACCATACCACAGACAACAAAGACTAGCATGGTATGTAACCAGAATCAACTGAGATATTGAGTGGGATTCTGTGGTGTTCAACGACGAGTTTCACTTCTGTTTATGGGTATCAGACCGACGTCGAAGTGTCCTTCGACATCCTGGTGAAAAGTCACAGGACGCAATGATTCTCAAGACCTGTACTTCAAATCTTGCACTCATCGTGATGGAAGCTTTCGGACCTGACAACAGAACTGATTTGAAAACTGTTTAAGGAAAGTTGAATCCTCGCCAATATGCGACAAGAATTGGAAATTCTGTTATGGTTAGCAAATGGCGTAGTCAAGCAGGATAATGCAAGACCCCTAACTCCAGCTCAGATGACCAACGATTTGAGGTCTACCTAATCACCAGCTTTTTCATGCATAGATTATGTATAGGATGCGATGAGACGACGAATACTTTCAAACAAGCCTGCAACCAGAATTCTTCATGAAGCAGCACAGTATACACTCCTGGAAATGGAGAAAAAAACACATTGACACCGGTGTGTCAGACCCACCATACTTGCTTCGGACACTGCGAGAGGGCTGTACAAGCAATGATCACACGCACGGCACAGCGGACACACCAGGAACCGCGGTGTTGGCCGTCGAATGGCGCTAGCTGCGCAGCATTTGTGCACCGCCGCCGTCAGTGTCAGCCAGTTTGCCGTGGCATACGGAGCTCCATCGCAGTCTTTAACACTGGTAGCATGCCGCGACAGCGTGGACGTGAACCGTATGTGCAGTTGACGGACTTTGAGCGAGGGCGTATAGTGGGCATGCGGGAGGCTGGGTGGACGTACCGCCGAATTGCTCAACACGTGGGGCGTGAGGTCTCCACAGTACATCGATGTTGTCGCCAGTGGTCGGCGGAAGGTGCACGTGCCCGTCGACCTGGGACCGGACCGCAGCGACGCACGGATGCACGCCAAGACCGTAGGATCCTACGCAGTGCCGTAGGGGACCGCACCGCCACTTCATCTACATCTACATCTACATGACTACTCTGCAATTCACATTTAAGTGCTTGGCAGAGGGTTCATCGAACCACAATCATACTATCTCTCTACTATTCCACTCCCGAACAGCGAGCGGGAAGAACGAACACCTAAACCTTTCTGTTCGAGCTCTGATTTCTCTTATTTTATTTTGATGATCATTCCTACCTATGTAGGTTGGGCTCAACAAAATATTTTCGCATTCGGAAGAGAAAGTTGGTGACTGAAATTTCGTAAAAAGCTCTCGCCGCGACGAAAAACGTCTATGCTGTAATGACTTCCATCCCAACTCGTGTATCATATCTGCCACACTCTCTCCCCTATAACGCGATAATACAAAACGAGCTGCCCTTCTTTGCACCCTCTCGATGTCCTCCGTCAATCCCACCTGGTAAGGATCCCACACCGCGCAGCAATATTCTAACAGAGGACGAACGAGTGTAGAATAAGCTGTCTCTTTAGTGGACTTGTTGCATCTTCTAAGTGTCCTGCCAATGAAAAGCAACCTTTGGCTCGCCTTCCCGACAATATTATCTATGTGGTCCTTCCAACTGAAGTTGTTCGTAATTTTAACACCCAGGTACTTAGTTGAATTGACAGCCTTGAGAATTGTACTATTTATCGAGTAATCGAATTCCAACTGATTTCTTTTAGAACTCATGTGGATCATCTCACACTTTTCGTTATTTAGCGTCAACTGCCACCTGACACACCATACAGCAATCTTTTCTAAATCGCTTTGCAGCTGATACTGGTCTTCGGATGACCTTACTAGACGGTAAATTACAGCATCATCTGCGAACAACCTAAGAGAACTGCTCAGATTGTCACCCAGGTCATTTATATAGATCAGGAACAGTAGAGGTCCCAGGACGCTTCCCTGGGGAACACCTGATATCACTTCAGTTTTACTCGATGATTTGCCGTCTATTACTACGAACTGCGACCTTCCTGACAGGAAATCACGAATCCAGTCGCACAACTGAGACGATACCCCATAGCTCCGCAGCTTGATTAGAAGTCGCTTGTGAGGAACGGTGTCAAAAGCTTTCCGGAAATCTAGAAATACGGAATCAACTTGAGATCCCCTGTCGATAGCGGCCATTACTTCGTGCGAATAAAGAGCTAGCTGCGTTGCACAAGAGCGATGTTTTCTGAAGCCATGCTGATTACGTGTCAATAGATCGTTCCCTTCGAGGTGATTCATAATGTTTGAATACAGTATATGCTCCAAAACCCTACTGCAAACCGACGTCAATGATATAGGTCTGCAGTTAAATGGATTACTCCTACTACCCTTCTTGAACACTGGTGCGACCTGCACAATTTTCCAATCTGTAGGTACAGATCTATCGGTGAGCGAGCGGTTGTATATGAGTGCTAAGTAGGGAGCTATAGTATCAGCGTAATCTGAAAGGAACCTAATCGGTATACAATCTGGACCTGAAGACTTGCCCGTATCAAGCGATTTGAGTTGCTTCGCAACCCCTAAGGTATCTACTTCTAAGAAACTCATGCTAGCAGATGTTCGTGTTTCAAATTCTGGAATATTCCATTCGTCTTCCCTGGTGAAGGAATTTCGGAAAACTGCGTTCAATAACTCCGCTTTAGCGGCACAGTCGTCGATAACAGTACCATCGGCACTGCGCAGCGAAGGTATTGACTGCGTCTTGCCGCTTGTGTACTTTACATACGACCAGAATTTCTTCGGATTTTCTACCAAATTTCGAGACAATGTTTCGTTGTGGAACCTATTAAAGGCATCTCGCATCGAAGTATGTGCCAAATTTCGCGCGTCTGTAAATTTTAGCCCATCTTCAGGATTTCGCGTTCTTCTGAACTTCGCATGCTTTTTCCGTTGCCTCTGCAACAGCGTTCGGACCTTTTTTGTGTACCACGGGGGATCCGTTCCACCTCTTACCAATTTATGAGGTATGAATATCTCAGTTGCTGTTGCTACTATATCTTTGAATTTGAGCCACATCTCGTCTACATTCGCATAGTCAGTTCGGAAGGAATGGAAATTGTCTTTTAGGAAGGCTTCTAGTGGCACTTTATCCGCTTTTTTAAATAAAATTATTTTGCGTTTGTTTCTGATGGATTTGGAAGAAATGGTATTGAGCCTAGCTACAATGACCTTGTGATCACTAATCCCTGTATCAGTCATGATGCTCTCTATCAGCTCTGGATTGTTTGTGGCCAAGAGGTCAAGTGTGTTTTCGCAACCTTTTACAATTCGCGTGGGTTCGTGGACTAACTGCTCGAAATAATTTTCGGAGAAGGCATTTAGGACAATCTCGGAAGACGTTTTCTGCCTACCACCGGTTTTGAACAAGTATTTTTGCCAACATACCGAGGGTAGGTTGAAGTCCCCACCAACTATAACCGTATGAGTGGGGTATTTATTTGTTACGAGACTCAAACTTTCTCTGAACTGTTCCGCAACTGTATCATCGGAGTCTGGGGGACGGTAGAAGGAGCCAATTATTAACTTAATTCGGTTGTTAAGTATAACCTCCACCCACACCAATTCGCACGGAGTATCTACTTCGACTTCACTACAAGATAAACCACTACTGACAGACACCAACACTCCACCACCAATTCTGCCTAATCTATCTTTCCTGAACACCGTCTGAGACTTCGTAAAAATTTCTGCAGAACTTATTTCAGGCTTTAGCCAGCTTTCTGTACCTATAACGATATCAGCTTCTGTGCTTTCTATTAGCGCTTGAAGCTCAGGGACTTTTCCAGCGCAACTACAACAATTTACAACTATAATTCCGACTGTTCCTTGATCCAAGCACGTCTTGTAATTGCCAAGCACCCTTTGACATTGCAGCCCATCCCGCACTTTCCCGAGGCCTTCTAACCTAAAAAACCGCCCAGTCCATGCCACACAGCCTCCGCTATCAGTGTAGCCGCCAGCTGAGTGTAGTGAACTCCTGACCTATTCAGCGGAACCCGAAACCCCACCACCCTATGGCGCAAGTCAAGGAATCTGCAGCCAATACGGTCGCAAAACCGTCTGAGCCTCTGATTCAGACCCTCCACCCGGCTCTGCACCAAAGGTCCGCAGTCGGTTCTGTCAACGATGCTGCAGATGGTGAGCTCTGCCTTCATCTCGTAAGCAAGACCGGCAGCCTTCACCAAATCAGATAGCCGCTGGAATCCAGAGAGAATTTCCTCAGATCCAAAGCGACACACGTCATTAGTGCCGACATGTGCCACCACCTGCAGCTGGCTGCACCCTGTGCTCTTCATGGCATCCGGAAGGACCCTTTCCACATCAGGAATGACTCCTCCCGGAATGCACACGGAGTGCACACTGGATTTCTTCCCCTCCTTAGCCGCCATATCCCTAAGGGGCCCCATTACGCGCCTAACATTGGAGCTCCCAACTACCAATAAGCCCACCCTCTGCGATTGCCCGGACCTTGAAGGCTGAGAATGATCCTCTGAAACAGGGCAGGCAGCTGCATCTGGCTCAGCCAGAGACAGTGCCTGAAACCGGTTTGTCAGACGCACCAGGGAGGCTTTCTGATCAGCCTCCGGGGACGCCTTTCGCTGCCTGCCACGCCTTGGAACGACCTCCCAATCAACCACAGGCGAGGGCTCAGCCCCACTGCGGGCAGCAACCGGGGCAACCACAGCGGCAGACCGATCTGGGGACAGACGGGATGAGGTTGACATCCCCGTGATACCCGAGTCCGGCTCCCCACAGTGGTGCCCATTGGCAACAGCCTCAAGCTGCGCGACCGAAGTCAGCGCCGATTGCAGCTGTGAGCGAAGGGATGCCAAGTCAGCCCTCATCCGAACACAGCAATCGCAGTCCCTGTCCATTCTAATTGATGTTTAACAACAGTTACTGAAACACGAGTCCGTGCCTAGATAACGCAAGCGGAACACACAAAGAATGTATCAACTAACCTGTACAAATGCCTAACGACTGCGCTACAATCTGCTGAATTTACGATTACAGTAACTAAAACTCGAAATTTCACCTCCTATACGAAACTCACACGCAATTTAAATAAGAATCTACGAAGTAAACACTAAAGCGCGATGCTACAACTGTCAAATACTATAATACGCGCGAAATATATGAATTAAACAATGCAAGTACCCAAAAACACGCAAAGAAATTAATTAAACTATCTAACAAATAAGTAAGCTAGGGTTATACGACTTGCTACAGCAGCTGCTTATCCAACGGTGGCAGGGAGCACACTGACTGACTGACCAACCGACACTGGCCGTTCAAAACAAAAACAGAAGACAGACGACTACGCGAATTTACACTATTCAGGTACTAAGGCGCGATGCTACAACCCTCAAATACTATAATACGCCCGAAATATATGAATTAAACAATGCAAGTACCCAAAAACACGCAAAGAAATTAATTAAACTATCTAACAAATAAGTAAGCTAGGGTTATACGACTTGCTGCAGCAGCTGCTTATCCAACGGCGGCAGGGAGCACACTGACTGACTGACCAACCGACACTGGCCGTTCAAAACAAAAACAGAAGACAGACGACTACGCGAATTTACACTATTCAGGTACTAAGGCGCGATGCTACAACCCTCAAATACTATAATACGCCCGAAATATATGAATTAAACAATGCAAGTACCCAAAAACACGCAAAGAAATTAATTAAACTATCTAACAAATAAGTAAGCTAGGGTTATACGACTTGCTGCAGCAGCTGCTTATCCAACGGCGGCAGGGAGCACACTGACTGACTGACCAACCGACACTGGCCGTTCAAAACAAAAACAGAAGACAGACGACTACGCGAATTTACACTATTCAGGTACTAAGGCGCGATGCTACAACCCTCAAATACTATAATACGCCCGAAATATATGAATTAAACAATGCAAGTACCCAAAAACACGCAAAGAAATTAATTAAACTATCTAACAATTAAGTAAGCTAGGGTTATACGACTTACTGCAGCAGCTGCTTATCCAACGGCGGCAGGGAGCACACTGACTGACTGACCAACCGACACTGGCCGTTCAAAACAAAAAAAATTAGGGACACTGTTGCTCCTGGGGTATCGGCGAAGACCATTCGCAACCGTCTCCATGAAACTGGGCTACGGTCCCGCACACCGTTAGGCCGTCTTCCGCTCACGCCCCAACATCGTGCAGCCCGCCTCCAGTGGTGTCGCGACAGGCGTGAATGGAGGGACGAATGGAGACGTGTCGTCTTCAGCGATTAGAGTCGCTTCTGCTTTGGTGCCAATGATGGTCGTATGCGTGTTTGGCGCCGTGCAGGTGAGCGCCACAATCAGGACTGCATACGACCGAGGCACACAGGGCCAACACCCGGCATCATGGTGTGGGGAGCGATCTCCTACACTGGCCGTACACCTCTGGTGATCGTCGAGGCGACACTGAATAGTGCACGGTACATCCAAACCGTCATCGAACCCATCGTTCTACCATTCCTAGACCGGCAAGGGAACTTGCTGTTCCAACAGGACAATACACGTCCGCATGTATCCCGTGCCACCCAACGTGCTCTAGAAGGTGTAAGTCAACTACCCTGGCCAGCACGATCTCCGGATCTGTCCCCCATTGAGCATGTTTGGGACTGGATGAAGCGTCGTCTCACGCGGTCTGCACGTCCAGCACGAACGCTGGTCCAACTGAGGCGCCAGGTGGAAATGGCATGGCAAGCCGTTCCACAGGACTACATCCAGCATCTCTACGATCGTCTCCATGGGAGAATAGCAGCCTGCATTGCTGCGAAAGGTGGATATACACTGCACTAGTGCCGACATTGTGCATGCTCTGTTGCCTGTGGCTATGTGCCTGTGGTTCTGTCAGTGTGATCATGTGATGTATCTGACCCCAGGAATGTGTCAATAAAGTTTCCCCTTCCTGGGACAATGAATTCACGGTGTTCTTATTTCAATTTCCAGGAGTGTATTTGTCAGTCATGGCGAGAAATTACTGAAGATGACGGACGGATTCTGTTTCCTTGGACATCTGAAGGAATACAAGAGGCTATCCGCTCCCATAGTGGTCACTGATGTTGGTCATGGACATCGGTTCCGAATGGAATGAAAGTTTAATCATTTCATACCCATTATGCTATGAACATCTCCATAAAACTTGGTAAATATCGAACTAGTGCCTTATGGTCTATTATTTTAAGTTAGTGTGCCTATTCTGCAAAATTACGTTTCGTAGTCGATGGTACACTCTAAGACAAAAGAAACTATACACAAAGAAGGCATTATTCGAAAGGGGCGGAAATCTGTAGATGTGATGTACACTTGACAGCAAAAAAAGTGGGTCACTACCGAATACAACCAACATAACGTAGCTGTGTTGCAGGTCCTCTAAACACCAAAACCCTATGGGGTACAGTCGTTTGACTGCACACAATGGGTACCACAAGAGACTACTAGAAACCAAAGATCTTTGTGGCAGTCAGTCCAAGCGTTAACTAATATCATCATTCAAAACATATTAGAAAACACGTTCTTAGCGATGAGACACCCCATAACACTCATTATCTAACCTTAATTACAGCAAGTGACATTCCAAAAGTTCTGAGAAAACGGATTATTTTACACATATCGTATAGTAATCCTTAGTCAAAATTAAATACTTGAGACAATATATGGAGTTACAAAGCTGTACAGGAATTGGAAAAAAGTGTTTTGCTCTCGAAAGATTTTCCATCCACGTGGTGAACGTCGCTCAACGGCGAGTGGCTTTGGAAACTGGATATTGGACGAACCAGTAAAAAACGTGATTAACGGCAACAAGGACTCTACGGATATCTCAACATTAACAGCGAATCACCAGTAATATCATTGTTCTCGTAACACATCAACAGCTACGTGTACACAAATTTGAACTTTAAATGACATGGCCAACGTCGTCGTTCTGGACCTGGATTCAAACACAGCACATATAGCCATTGCTAACTAAGCTAAGCTTTGTCTGTGCCTTATTCAGACCCGATCACTGGGCATAAAGAGACGTGAAGTATAGACGTTTGCACCAGTATCAGTTATCAATTCAGATCCTGAAAATAAATAACGAAAATGTTTGTACTGAACTGGGAATCCTGTCATAACAGTTACCTTCCTGGGAACTACCCCCAACGACGTTTAATATGGTGTAATTCACAAGGAACAAGGTATGCTCATGTTTAAAATTGAAATGCCATCATGTAAAGCTTGTGATAGGGATGCGAACCCAGCACCTAATCGGATTTTTAACGAAGTACGTAAAATCAGAAGTTAAATATCAAATGTTTTCACCAATAGCGAGATATTGGAACCTTAAATGACGACAGAATTGTTTTTTCCTGACTGGGATTGGAGCCCAGCATCTAGCGCCGTCGTTTTCTAGCCAGGAATAGACGATAAATAGCTGTTGTTGGTTCACCAGTAGCGAGATGTGCGCATGTTTAGCTAGACTTCAGGCGACGAAAAGTTCTGTGCTGAATGGAATTCAAACCCCGCACACGTGGTCATGAAGACACTTTAACTACCAAATTCTTTTCCAATAATAGTTAGGTGTGGCTTGTTTGTACTTTCAATGATGTGATGGAAAATACTCTGCTGGCTAGAAGTTGAATCCACAACATATTGTCGTTGTTGATCACAACGAACACAACATCAAACACAAATCCGTTTTCGCCAGTAGGATGGAGAGGAATGTTTGAACTTGAAAAGATGTAAGGAAACGTTTGATAAAAAGCTCATGATGTGGCTGTGAGTTGAAACGAACACGTTACAGCTGACAACGCATGAAGAGACGTTGAGAATGCAACTATTTTTCACCAGTAGTTCGGAGTGCACAATGTAGGGCTTGAAATGAAATAATGAATATTTTGTGCTGATCAGGATTCGAAACCAGGTAAGTGCCTTTCGAGGAGGCCTAGAAGAGTTTGCAATCTTGGGGAACACAGTGAAATCGAATTCAAATGGTTCAAATGTCTCTGAGCACTATGGGACCTAACAAGCCGGCCGACGAAATCGAATTCGACTCCCAGTCCAGCACCACAATTTTCAACGTCTCATTTTCAAATAAAGTAAGAGCCTTGTGAACTTACATGGCCATTGGTTCATTGAATGAAATACGTTTTCTAGTATATGATGGCTTGCTGGTGACAGAGTCTCTGCCTTCCGGGGTTTCTCCATGTGTCACAGCTCAAACGAATGCCACTCTGCCCCAGTCGGCAGCGAAGGGATGTTATCCTTACTGCGGATATTGAACTAGGGAGCTTAATGGTCTTCTGCACTTGAAGTTACTAGGGGTGCAGGAGAGTTACTTGTGTGTGTTACAAATCTACGCCTGACGTGAGATGTGAACCTACACGTTTACACATCAATACAAGATTAATCCACAAGACCACAGAACTCCCCTGCCAAGCACATAATTATGAATTGCAGAGTATTCATTTAGATGTAGATGCAGATGTCAAGAGACGGGTAACAGGAAGGAGGGTGGAATCTGGGAATGGATAGGAGTGCAGAAATGGAAAATATAAGCATGAAATGCTTGCAAAGTATTGCTTACTTAGATGTGTGCCACAGTTCGTTTTATCTTAGTACCGAGAGGTAAGGAATGACTGTTTTCAGAACGAAGAATGGGTTATAGGGAAGGGGAGATCAAAGAATACGGTTTCATAGGTGTTGAGAGGATGATAGACAGTAAAGACAGCAGCAATTGAAAGGGAAAATGCAGCGTCAATAGAAACCGCATGATTTGTTTACAAAGATTTGGGAGAATGGAACAGAAGGGCACTTGCGGGGATAGTCTCAGAGAGAGAGAGAGAGAGAGAGAGAGAGAGTGTGTGAGAGAAAATAGAGGAGATATTAACAACGTGTAAACATAATATGAAATTTTTTGCGTATTGTGTGGAGGACTGAGGGTGTATTCATGGATAGAGGGGAAGAGAGAGATTTATTTGAAATAACAAAAACTACTGTGACAGAGTCCATCTACGCTGATTAGCATCTAGACAGGGTATAAAGGAAATCAAAATAGAATATTTAACAAACTGTATATTCAAAAGAAACCCACTTGAATTAAAAACGCAACTCAAAGAAAAAGTAACCCATATTGTATCTTTTCTGTTGCCATGCAATCCTCCACTAGCTCCCAATGAGGAAAAGTGACGAAGAAGAAGACATAACAAAACATTTTGAGGACTCTAATATTTTAGCCAGAATCCTTCATTATTTTGTACTTCTGTCATGCGTCTTGGCATAAGCCGTCGGACATAACAGCCTGAAGAAGCAACTTCCTCCCAGGCTTCCAGGACTCAGTCCTAAAGAGCGTCCGCAGTAGTTGGTTGGTTTCGTGGCCAGTTATCTGTTGATGTTCTGGCGCCCTCAGCCCACATGTTTTCCATGGGGTTCCTATCAGCCGCCAGTGGCGGCCAGTCCATGACGTTGACGCCAATCGTGGAGAACCGCTGCTGAACAAATGCAGACTTCTGAATGGGAGAATGGCCCTCTTGCAATGTGGCGTCCCCCTCTACATACAGCATTCGCACTAACGGAAGCATCACATTTTCCAATATGTGGGCATACTGCACGCTGTCCAGAGTTCCTTCTATCCTGTGAAGAATTCCCGCCCCTCTCGCAGAAATCCAACCCCAACAGGTAACAGATAGCCGGCCACTTCTTCTCGTCGTGGTTACATTTTCTCGTCGATGGCGAGTCCCTTGCGGCCTGTAAACGATTCGTGGACAGTCGGTACTGGTGGAGAACACCTTCTCATCAGTGAAAATGACGTTGTCCCACGACGCCCTCAGATGGAGCTCTGCAAATGCTAACCGGTATAAATCGTTGTCTTCGCTGACCTCCTGTTTCACGGCGGATGGTCGTGCATGCAGTCCAGCGTCCCTCAGCCTTCGGCGAATCGTGTCACTGGAGCCCCGGGGAAGTTGGTCACCCGCCCAACTGCTTCGCGTTCAGAAAGAGAATTTCTCTGCTCCTAGACACTAGGTCCCTGTCTTCCTGCTGTGAGCTCACTCTCTTCCTGCCTGAGTCAGGAGCCCTGTTGGTGGTGCCTCTTTCAAGGCAGATCCTCCACCATCTTGTTGCAGTGGTATGTGGTACGCCATACCGTCTACCAGCTTCTCTGATGGGACATAATCCTTCTTCAATGAGAGCGACGACTCTGTCTCGAATAGATCTCTCCCAGTGAGCCTTTACGGGAGACAGCCTGATGTGTATTTCTGCTTGCCGCTCTTATACTGATGCCAGGAGAGGAGGTAAACATATTTACGTCAAACGGAGCGGCAGAGGCAGAGGCAGAGGCATGCGGCGCGGCCGTGCTGGCTCGTCCCGGGCTGTTGGTCCACCAACGACAACGCCAGCTCGCTCACTTCCGTCTCGCCTCGGCCATCCTGGCTGGCCCGCGGCTAGGGCTGCGATCACCCAAGTCTGTAGTCTAAACTAACCCAGCTACAGCTATTATGCTTTAACATGTGCAGGCACACTTATAGTTGACGATTCATTCAAATATTTGTCGAACAATACGTGTCGGCCGGGATGGCCGAGCGGTCAGCCGGCACGGTTCGGTCAGAGGGTTAGCTGCCCTCTGTAATAAAAAAAAACTGAGTTAATCGTTCAATAACGAACTTAAACGGATGTCTTACGACGTCCGCTCCGAGCAGATGCAACGAACAAAAGCGAACAAAATGAGATTTTAAAAAAAAAAAGCGGTTCTAGGCGCTACGGTTTGGAACCGCGCGACCGCTACGGTGGCAGGTTCGAATCCTGCCTCGGGCATGGATGTGTGTGATGTCCTTAGGTTAGTTAGGTTTAAGTAGTTCTAAGTTCTAGGGGACTGATGACCTCAGTAGTTAAGTCCCATACTGCTCAGAGCCATTTGAACCATTTTTGAACGATATGTTCAAAAATACATTCATTTTAAGCATAGCTATCACAAAATATGTCACATAGCTAGCAGTAGCATGACGCAGGAAATTATTCTTTCTTGTAAGCCCTCTGCATTAGATGTAGCCTTAAGAAAACGTGTATTCAACCACGAAAACTAAGCGCAATGTAAAAGTAAACAGGTCTGGCGGCAGTTTCTCCAAACAATAGTATATACGTAGTATATAATGCACATTTTGTGCACTTATAACATGTACTCACTGTCTCTGAAACAATACGTGCTGCACGACGGAGATTACTTTCTGCTCAGGCACTTTATTTACATCTCAATGATACACGACTACTTTACCGCAGTCAGTCCACTTGTAAATTAACACCGTGATATCGCAGATATTAGGCAACACGTTGCTAGGGATGCGAAAGGTCTTAAGGTTTGCAACTAAACATGCTACTCCTAGCTACTACTGATAAGAATTTGATTATTAACGTGTCTTCATAACCATATGTGCGGCGTTCGACTCTCAGTCAGCATAGATGTTTTCGTCGCTTTATTTCTAGTTAAACGTGCGCACATCTCGCTAATGGTGGAGCAACATTGGACATTTCTCGTCTGTTCCTAATTACACAACGACGGCGGTAGGTGTCGGGTTCGAATCCCGGTCAGACACTAAACTTGTCCGCAACTCGTGGTCGTGCGGTAGCGTTCTCGCTTCCCTCACCCGGGTTCCCGGGTTCGATTCCCGGCGGGGTCAGGGATTTTCTGTGCCTCGTGATGACTGGATGTTGCGTGATGTCCTCAGGTTAGTTAGGTTTAAGTAGTTCTAATTTCTAGGGGACTGATGACCATAGATGTTAAGTCCCGTAGTGCTCAGAGCCATTTGAAGCGTTTGAGCCACTACAACTTCATTTGTCATTTAAGGTTACAACCTTACTACTGGTGACAAACTGTGATATCTACATTCTGATTTTACGTATTTATTCAATAATCCGATTAGGCGCTGGGCTCGCATCCTTACATCAGCATTACATTATGGAATTTCAATTTTAAATATGTGCATCCTTTGTTTTTGACAATGCAACAATATACAACGTCTTTCGACGTATATTACCAATAAGGTAATTGTCATGTTAGGGTTCCTGGTTTCGTACAAATATTATCGTCATTTACGTTCAAGTTGAGAATTGATAACTGATACCGGTGCAAACGTCAATATTCGACGTCTCTTTGTGCCTAGTGATCGAGTCTCGATAAGGCACAAAGTTTTGCTTGCTTAACAATGGCTTTACGTTATGGGTTTGCATCCGGATCCAGAACGAAGACGTTGGTCATGACATTTAAAGTACAACTTTGCGCACAAGTAACTGTTGATGACTAATGTGAACAATGATATTACTTGTGATTCGCTGTTAATGTTGGGATTTCCGTAGAGTGCTTGCCACCGCTAATCACGTTTTCTTTTAACTGCTTAGTATTACATAAAGTTGATGCGGAACCACTCCCTGTTGAACGTTGAACGACGTTCAGCATGTGTTGGGTAAATCTTTTAGACAGCAAAGAACTTGTTTCCAATTGCCATACAACTTTATAAATCCAAATACTGTCTCAAATATTTAATTCTGCCTAAGGATTACTGAACGATATATGTGACAAAATTAATTGTCCCATAACGTTTGAAATGTCACTTATTGTAATTAAGTCTAGTTTACAAACGTTAAGGACTGTTTGATCTCTTCTGTACTATCGTGGTGTTACTTTACATCAGGACGGATTGCCGTAAAGACTGGTGTTCTTTAGTAGTCTCTAGCGGTACCTATTGTGTATCTTACAACGACTGTACTGTGGAGGGTCATGACGATGTGCAACACAGATATGCTACGTTGGTTGCATACATTCAGGTGCACCTACACGTTGGAATTCAGGCGTGACCCAATTTTTCTGCTGTCGAGTGTACTTGTACAGAAAACAAATAATTACAATTTCAGAAAAATTGGATGATTTATTCAAGAGGAAGAACTTCACAAATAGAGCAAGTCAATATCGCGTCGGTACACCTCTGGCCCTTATGGAAGCAGTTATTTGGATTGGCATTGATAGGCGTACGGCGGATGACAGTCAGGTCAGCAGCCCACCGCAATCTCATGCGCCACCAGACACGTCTTCACTGCTCACCTGCTCACCAGGGCTCAGTTCGAAGTGGGACTCATGACTGAAGACAATTCTACTCCAGTCAAAGAGATTCCAGGCCGAAGGCGTGTCTCAAAACGACCCAGTCAGTGATGCGATACCAACCCTACTGTCCGCCGTCATACTGCCCAACAGCTAGGAACGATGGTCTGGGATGCCACTTCGTTTTATAACACGATCCCCTTGGTTGTCATCAACGACACCCTTACAGCACAGCGGTACATCCACAATGTTCTACACCCCGTTTTGTTGTTCTCCGCGGCAAGCCATCCTCGGCTTATATTTCAGCAAGATAATGCCCACCTGCACGCCGTGATAGTTTCTACTACTTGTCTTCGTCGCCGATCTCTCCCTAATTCAGAACATTTGGGGCATTATGAGCAGCGCCCTCAAGTCTGCTACTGATTTTGACGACCTAATTCGCTATTTGGACAGAATTTGTCACGATATCCCTTAGGATGACGTCGTACGACTCTATCAGTCAATATCAACTACTTGTACAAGGGACAGATGTGGATCAATGCGTTATTGACTTGTTCAATTCATGAAGCTCTTTTTCTTTGAAAAATCATCAGTTTTTTGAGTTTTTTTATCATTTGTTTGTCTGTACTTGTACATCACACCTACCGATTTTCGACCCATTTGGATAAGTTCTTCGTTCTGCGTCTTTTTATTCTTTTTTTCATTTTTTGTGTATTTTGTCAACAATAAACTGATTGGGGTGAAATGAAAGCTGAAAAAAATTTTTCTTCACTTTTATTTTTTATAAATGGTATTTCCATTATAACTCATTTTTTAACAAATAAACTACGTCATATTAAACAACGTTTTACAAGGACAGTGATGTGCCTCATCGAAATCAAGAGATTGAGTCCACAATCAACCATTCGCGCTTCGCGAGATAAAAATTGTCTCTCAGAGCTAGACTCGAAGCTGAAACTCATGCTTCTGCAGGCAACATTCCGCGAACTGGCCCAGCTGTACATCTATCACGGCCTACGAATAGCAACCATCCGTATTTTAATTCTGCTCTGGTACCATATCCGTTGCATAATAAGTGATTGGCAAGTCATTACATGCAAATTTAAACACGGAAGTACACTACTGCCCATTAAAATTGCTACCCCTCGAAGATGACGTGCTACAGGCGCGAAATTCAACAGACAGGAAGAAGATGCTGTGATATGCAAATGATTAGCTTTTAAGATCATTCACACAAGGTTGGCGCCGGTGGCGATACCTACAACGTGCTGACATGAGGAAACTTTCCAACCGATTTCTCATACACAAACAGCAGTTGACCGGCTTTGCCTGGTGAAACGTTGTTGTGATGCCTCGTGTAAGGAGGAGAAATACGTACCATCACGTTTCCGACTTTGATAAAGGTCGGATTGTAACCTATCGCGATTGCGGTTTATCGTATCGCGACATTGCTGTTCGCGTTGGTCGAGATCCAATGACTCTTAGCAGAATATGGAATCGGTAGGTACAGGAGGGTAATACGGAACGCCGTGCTGAATCCCAACGGCCTCGTACCACTAGCAGTCGAGATGACAGGCATCTTATCCGCATGGCTGTAACGAATCGTGCAGCCACGTCTCGATCCCTGAGTTAACAGATGGGGACGTTTGCAACCATCTGCACGAACAGTTCGACGACGTTTGCAGCTGCATGGACTATCAGCTCGGAGACCATGGCTGCGGTTACCCTTGACGCTGTATCACAGACAGGAGGGCCCGCGATGGTGTACTCAACGACGAACCTGGGTGCACGAATGGCAAAACGTCATTTTTTCGGATGAATCCACGTTCTGTTTACAGCATCATGATGGTCGCATCCGTGTTTGACGAGCTCGCGGTGTACGCACATTGGAAGCGTGTATTCGTCATCGCCATACTAGCGTATCACCCGGCGTGATGGTATGGGGTGCCATTGGTTACACGTCACCTCTTGTTCGCATTGATGGCACTTTGAACAGTGGACGTTACATTTCAGATGTGCTACGAGTCGTGGCTCTACCCTTCATTCGATACGTGCGAAACCCTACATTTCAGCAGGATAATGCACGACCGTATGTTGCAGGTCCTGTACGGGCCTTTCTGGATACAGAAAATGTTCGACTGCTGCCCATGCCAGCACATTCTCCAGATCTCTCACCAAATGAAAACGTCTGGTCAATGGTGGGTGAGCAACTGGCTCGTCACAATACGCCAGTCACTACTCTTGATGAACTGTGGTGTCGTGTTGAAGCTGCATGGGCAGCTGTACCTGTACACGCCATCCAAGCCCTGTTTGACTCAATGCCCAGGCATATCAAGGCCGTTATTACGGCCAGAGGTGGTATTCTGGGTACTGATTTCTCAGGATCTATGCACCCAAATTGCGTGAAAATGTAATCACATGTCAGTTCTAGTATAATATATTTGTCCAATGAATATCCGTTTATCATTTGCATTTGTTCTTGGTGCGATTTTAATGGCCACTAGTGTAGATGTTGCGTTTTCAGTTGCTTCTTTGAAATTTAAAACTAGTTAATATTTAATGCCGAACAGAAACATAAAAGATGCTGACAATAAAAATCTAACGTAGTCGAGAGGACGTCTTTGCTTGGAGAATATGCATCTGGTCAGCCTGAGAACAGAGTTTGTCGTCCCTAGACGTGTGGTAGGGCTGGGATACATTGCTGCAGATTCAGTCAGTCAGACAACAGGGCTGTGGCTTCATACACAGAATATGCCTCACCCAAGTCACAGGTCGCGCTCGGCTGCCTGTGCGACGTGATGAGGCCGGCACGCATTGTGGCGGCAGTCAGAGTGGCCCGCGCGGGTCAGCGATGCGTGTTTGCCCAGGGTCGCTTCGCTTTCACCTCGCGAGTCGTGGGCGGCAGCTGACTGGCTGGGAGCGAATTACCCGAAATACCAACTGCTCAGCTAGGTCGGCCGACCGTGTTAAATATGGCTCCATTTTTTTTCCTTTGCTGAGAATCATTTTGATATTTGTGGGTGCTGACGCGATAAATCGACACCTTGTAACAGACTGGAGTGTTGCTGTTGTTGCTGTTTTGTTGCTGTTGTCGGGCTGATAGTGTTGGTCTTCAATCTCAAGACTGGTCTCATACAGCTCTCCATGTTTGTGTATCTTGTGCAGGCCTCCTCATTTCACGTAACTACTGCAACCTAAATCGATTTGTGCCTCCTTACAACATTCAAACCTTGATCTCAACCATTTTTACTCCCAGGCTTCCCTCCATTATCAAGCTGCCGATTCCTTGATGGCTCTGAATGTGTCGTACCAACCGGTTCCCTCTTTTAATCAGTTAAGCCTCAAATTTAGTTTTTCCCAAACTCAATTCAGTAGCTCTTCATAAGTTACACCAGCTTACCATCTACATTGAGGTGATAAAAGTAATGCGCGGAGCTGTCGTTTGTACTCGGGTGATTCGTGTGAAAAGGTTTCAGATGTGATTATAGGCGCTCGGCGGGAATAAACAGACTTTGAAAGCGGAATGATAGTTGGCGTTAGAGGCTTGGGACATTCTGTTTTGGAAATCGTTAGGAAATTCGAATACTCTGAGATTCACAGTGTCAAGAGCGTGCCGAAAATAAAAAATTCAAGACATTACGTCTCACCACGAACAACGTAGCAGCCGACGGCCTTCACTTAACGAGCGAGAGAAGCGGCGTTTGCGTAGACTTGTCAGTGTTAACAGACAAGCAACACTGCGTGAAATAACTGCAGAAATCAATGTGGAACGCACGACGAACGAATCCGTAACACAGTGAGGCGAAATTTGGCGTTAATGAGCAATGACAGCAGATGAACGACGCGAGTCCTTTGGCAACAGCACAACAACGCCTGCAGTGCCTCCCCAGTGATCAAATCTGTTAGGCCCTAGACGCCTGGAAAACCATGGCCTGGTTGGATGTGTCCCGATTTCAGTTGGTAAGAGCTGATGGTAGGAATCGAGTGTGGCGCAAAGCCCACGAATCCATGGACCAAAGTTGTCAACAAGGCAACGTGCAAGCTAGTAGTCGTTCATTAATGTTGTGGGCTGTGTTTACGTGGAATGGACTGGATCGTCTGGTTCCGTTGAACCGATTATTCATTGGAAATTGTTATGTTCGGAAACTGTTTGAAGCCATTCATACACTTCAACAACGATGGCATTTTTATGAATGACAGTGCCCATCTCACTGGGCCACAGTTGTTTGTGACTGGTTTAAGAAACACTTTGGACAATTTGAGTGAATTATTTGGCCATCCAGATTACCAGACACGAATCCCATTGAACGTTTATGGAACATAATCGAGAGGTCAGTTCGTGCACAAAATCCTTCGGCGGCCACCCTTCGCAGTTTTGGACGCTTATAGAGGCAGCACGGCTCAATATTTCTGCAGGGGACTCCCAACGACATTTTGAGTGCATGCCATGTCGAGTTGCTCTCCGCGTCAATGTCCAACACGATGTTAGGAAGTGGTTTAAAACTGAAAGTGCTGTGTTCTCTTTTCTCTGTGAGGTACTGGACGGATTAAACAAAAGAATTCGAAAGCTATGCAGTCTTTTTGATTTAACTAAGGCATTTGATTGTGTTGATCACAAAATATTGGTCCGTAATTGAACCATTACGAAATATGGAGAGTAGCTCACAACTCGATCAACTCTTACTTTAATAACAAACAGCAAAAGGTTATTCTCCACAATGTCGAGACTCTGATGTAGACTCTGGTGTAGAGAGGATTCTGGTCGTGACTTTTGTTATGAGTGGGTTGCACTTGGGGTACTTGTCCTGGGTGTGACTTCGCACTGGTATTGACGGGGCAGGGTGTGGTGAGGACTTAGCTGTACCGGCAATTTAGACCTCAGTCATCTTCGGCAAGTCACTGTGCCAAGGGAAATCTTATTCTTGATAGGTCTGCCACCTTGACATTTGGTCTCCTTGTGTGCACTGCCGTATAAGTGAGTCAGTCAGTCCTTGGTATGGCTGACAAATGGGAGTGTCAAACGCTGGAGTCTGCTGATACTTCAGTGCTCCATTAGAGAGTAATTGCGTTGTGTTTAACAGATCGCCAACCAAGACTTTGCATATTTCGTGCCCACAACAGGGAATTACAGGTGCCACACATCACTGCCTTGCAGACACTTGAATCATGACTATCATTTGAGACAGTGCCACACATTGTATTACTGCTCCAGCTTGTTCAGCAAACAGGTTCATAATGTCGCCATTTGTTCAGCGGCACCAACATAGTACAATTTCCATGTAGAATAAACCCATCAAAGTCCATCAGTATTAGATAATTTCAGATTGCGTTATCCATATTTTGAGCCAGAGTAAATAGTTCAAACAGACAAACGTTAGTCTTTGCGAACCATCTGCCACCCGTGGTAGTGTTAACTATTTGTTGCATATTTGTGCTGCCATCAGTTCTTGTTTTTTATTTGTCATCATACTTAATACGTATTTTAATCCAATTTTTTTTTATCAATTAACTTATGCCACGACCTTAACAAAAGATCAATTCTATGTTGATATACACTCCTGGAAATGGAAAAAAGAATACATTTTCACCGGTGTGTCAGACCCACCATACTTGCTCCGGACACTGCGAGAGGGCTGTACAAGCAATGATCACACGCACGGCACAGCGGACACACCAGGAACCGCGGTGTTGGCCGTCGAATGGCGCTAGCTGCGCAGCATTTGTGCACCGCCGCCGTCAGTGTCAGCCAGTTTGCCGTGGCATACGGAGCTCCATCGCAGTCTTTAACACTGGTAGCATGCCGCGACAGCGTGGACGTGAACCGTATGTGCAGTTGACGGACTTTGAGCGAGGGCGTATAGTGGGCATGCGGGAGGCCGGGTGGACGTACCGCCGAATTGCTCAACACGTGGGGCGTGAGGTCTCCACAGTACATCGACGTTGTCGCCAGTGATCGGCGGAAGGTGCACGTGCCCGTCGACCTGGGACCGGACCGCAGCGACGCACGGATGCACGCCAAGACCGTAGGATCCTACGCACTGCCGTAGGGGACCGCATCGCCACTTCCCAGCAAATTAGGGACACTGTTGCTCCTGGGGTATCGGCGAGGACCATTCGCAACCGTCTCCATGAAGCTGGGCTACGGTCCCGCACACCGTTAGGCCGTCTTCCGCTCACGCCCCAATATCGTGCAGCCCGCCTCCAGTGGTGTCGAGACAGGCGTGAATGGAGGGACGAATGGAGACGTGTCGTCTTCAGCGATGAGAGTCGCTTCTGCCTTGGTGCCAATGATGGTCGTATGCGTGTTTGGCGCCGTGCAGGTGAGCGCCACAATCAGGACTGCATATGACCGAGGCACACAGGGCCAACACTCGGCATCATGGTGTGGGGAGCGATCTCCTACACTGGCCGTACACCTCTGGTGATCGTCGAGGGGACACTGAATAGTGCACGGTACATCCAAACCGTCATCGAACCCATCGTTCTACCATTCCTAGACCGGCAAGGGAACTTGCTGTTCCAACAGGACAATGCACGTCCGCATGTATCCCGTGCCACCCAACGTGCTCTAGAAGGTGTAAGTCAACTACCCTGGCCAGCAAGATCTCCGGATCTGTCCCCCATTGAGCATGTTTGGGACTGGATGAAGCGTCGTCTCACGCGGTCTGCACGTCCAGCAAGAACGCTGGTCCAACTGAGGCGCCAGGGAGAAATGGCATGGCAAGCCGTTCCACAGGACTACATCCAGCATCTCTACGATCGTCTCCATGGGAGAATAGCAGCCTGCATTGCTGCGAAAGGTGGATATACACTGTACTAGTGCCGACATTGTGCATGCTCTGTTGCCTGTGTCTATGTGCCTGTGGTTCTGTCAGTGTGATCATGTGATGTATCTGATCCCAGGAATGTGTCAATAAAGTTTCCCCTTCCTGGGACAATGAATTCACGGTGTTCTTATTTCAATTTCCAGGAGTGTATTAATCACCTATAAACAGTTGACTAGCATAATGACAGGGCTACCATTTCATTAATACTATTTCACCATTCAGGTTCATTTAGATTCTTATAAATGTGATAACCTCTAATGCTGGCTGTCAACAACGAACGCAGTTAAAGGCCAAACTCAATTTAGCAGACGCATGAGGCAGGTAGTCAAGTGGAGGGTTTACTAGTGAAATTCACTGCTGTCATGCCGGTAACCGATAGCCGCCTGTCGTCTTCCTGAACATACCACATGTCCAGTGTAGTCTTGCATAATCATCTTGTTCAGAATATGTACAACTGAGGAGATGCTGCTGATGGAGGGGGAGGATTTTAATAAGTGCACTACATGTAAGCACACAGCTGAGGAATGTATCCATAGCTCCCTACATGAGGGTTGGAAAGGGAAGATAATGAACGAATGTAAGAAGAACACTTTTCAGAAAGTAGTGGTGATACATCCAGATGGGTTTAAGATACATTTCACAACCCTTGCAGATGGCTGCTTATGCTATAGTTGTGTACCTTTTCTGAAATTTCACATCAACATGTTTAAGAGACGAATGTGAGTGTGATCTTCACCAAGAAACCTAGACCACCTGAGCTAGTTCTCACAATTACCACAGAGGGTACTTGAAGTGGGAATTGCTCCCACACCATTTCCTCTGAGGGAGGTAAAAGGAACACAGCATTCCTCCCTCCCCATGTGAAATGTTTAGAAGGTCAATTTGAATATTATATCCAGTGATATGATCATGATGGCAGGAGTGATAGAAAGCAAACACGGCAGTCTGCCAGTCTCAGTCAGAGGAGTTGTAGTAGCCATAAAGCGTCAACAGCAGCCAAGATCCTCATCCATCTCCGTCTCGCAGAAGAAATGGGAGAATAAGTACTCCTTACATGTCTTTGCTACTATTACCGCATGTAGCAGTTCTCTATGCAACTCCATGACTCTACAGTGGATGCTTATTGATTCAAATGGCTCTAAGCACTATGGAACTTAACATCTTAGGTCACGAGTCTCCTAGACTTGGATCTAAGTAAACCTAACTAAGGACATCACACGCATCCATACCCGAGGCAAGATTCTAACCTACGACCGTAGCAGCAACATAGTTCCGGACTGAAGCGCCTAGAACCGCCCGACTACAGCGGCCGGCTGATACTTGTTCTTTCTTCTATTTCTTTGTTCAGCAGGTTCCTGCAGCGCCCTCCGCTTTGTCCAGACTGCCAGCAGTGGCAGCCAACAGCTTATCAGGACCTGTGCGACATGAGGCCTATTGGGATCTGCAACATGATGGGATGCTGTAGCGCACCGGGTTGGCATGTTGGAGGAGGGCAGCGAGTTGCTGTTATCCATCCCAATCGTCGATTGGTGTAACGAAGCCACCCAGCCAGACCCTGAATCTCTAAAGACGTGTGTTGGTTGTCCTGTCCTACTCCACACCGCACAGGTCAGTACTGGTCTCTGACATATGCACCATCCCAGAACATTCTGGTGTTACTGCAAGTACAGGATGAAGATGTGATGGATAAGTATTTGCTACTTCCTCCCAGTGCTCTAATGCTACTTAATTTTTAAGTCATAATGTAACAGCCAGCGTCTCAAAGCGCCTAAATACTGATATAAAAGCATCAGTGGACAGTGACTGGCATGTTGTGTTAGAGATTGAAAATTCACTGAGAGGTGTTAAAATAAGATTTTACGGAGACAGAATGGGATGAACTGTGTAATGCAGAACCCTACATCAATCTGCAGATTATCTCGCTCTTCCCCAGAGATTTGCTGTGCCAACATGACGCTATCCATAACACCACTGTACGATGGCACTATACTCATGCTGAGATCACGTCGTTGGTTCTTTTACTTATACTCTCTACAGTTACAAACTTGTTCAGTCTGTGGATGGTGCCATCCATTGTGCTGAAAAGATTGAACAAATGGTTGCCTTATATCCAAAGTGCATAACATATTGTGAGCTATCTCCAAATATATAGTACGCATGTAGACGATTTAAAATACCTTATTAACATGAGACCAAAAGGATAAGCTGAAGGAGTACCCATCAGTTTGAGGGAAATACATGCTGAATTCTGTACGTATAAGAAACCGTTATTTGCTAAATACATACTGGTACGAAGAAAGGATCTGTATATTTTACTGATGAACTGCATCCTGTGTACAATAACTGAAGTGTAAATAAAATATAGTATCATTAATCTACTGTTTACTTCATAAACCTCTCATTATAATTCAGCCATTGCAGCTCAGTTGATTAGGTGCCGATTACACTGTAATGCCTGCATATATTATTACAACTGTTTTGTTCTATAAAAACCCATTGCAGACCAATACTTGACGTACCTTCATAGCGGGATGGGTGAAGCATTAGAACTCTCTTGTAAGTGACTGACTGGTCCTGTGTGGAAGAAGACCATAAGAAGAAGGAGTAGAATGGGATATTTCTCCCTGATAATACTCGAGCAGTAATTGTAGGTCCATCGACTCGCAACAAGACAAATGTTCTCACCTTGCTGCTAACACACCTAGATGGAGTCTTTTGAGCACTTATGTGTATTTTCAAAAACACAGTTTCAGCCCAAGTACCAGTTGCCGCAAAAGATATTCAAAGTATCAATGGTGTAGCATACATGACATTCACTCAAAGCAGTGAAATCCCTCCACCGGAAGAAGTAAAACCAAACACAGTGTTCATATTTGATAATGTTCCTGTGGAGAAAGCAGGACCAAGTTCAATGATATTCCTGTTTTAGTCGTCATACGTGAGTTGACACGTTTTATTTGAGTCCGACATATTCCAGAATGCAGAAACAATTGGTGAGAGATCATGCGAACCTCATTATAACATTCAAAAAACAATTTGAATTTAAACCACATTTACATGTAGGAACTGATACATGATTCAATGAATTTATAAAGACATGTGGAGATTGTTGGAGTCACAAACATTGACTTAACTGTAAAGTTTGAGAATTGGGCGAAATGTATATAAGGTGCAAATTATGAACCTGTCCACTTAGTATATAACAAGATGCCGACTGTTCGGAGGGCATTTTAAGAGAAGTTACGACTGTTAATACTAGGACAATTGCATCAAGAGCACACACAGGGATAAAAGAAACCTTTAAACCTGTTACAGAATCTTTTGAGAACTCTCTACGAAGTCACACATTCATGATGCAGTTGCTGATTTCATAAACCACCACAGTGACACAGGGTAGACAAAATATTTGGTGTCAGTGGTGAAAAACCTTACATGTTGGCGTCCAATATGTTTTAAACGAAGAAACAATGTACGTAGGTGATAGGGAATTTCAGAGAACAACTGGTCTAATGAACCTCATTTTCCTAAACCTCGCAAAAACTGTAAATTATTCACCCTAAGATCAGGAGACTTTTGGTGAAATGCTGCAAATGACAGATGTAGATAGGAATACAGGAAACCGACTCAGTGCGAAATACAAAACCATTATAAGACCTGTATTAGATGCTCAGTACAGCACTGGTGATCTAGCATAAAAGACTTAGCAGTCCACTCCCTGCAGTTGAAACGTCCCCTTAGAAAAACTAATACAAGACTGTGCTTAAACTGACACACAATATTTTTAGCGCAACGCAGTCTGACTTTCAATAATCCCTACAAAAGAATGGCCCTAACTAACATTAACCTATACGTTTCACATATCACTTACCTCACAAAAATCTTGGTTACTCGAACTACTGCAATACAGCGACCACCACTACTGCCAGATAAATAAAAGATTCAAACTACTGAAGGCACTAACTACTGATAGGCACAGTTAGCAAATGAAATATTTTAATAGAGAACAAACAATGTATTTACCTTAATAGTCATAATATATATAGCAGTTCATGACATTTCAAAACTCCTCCATCTCTCTCCCCACGTCCACCATGGCTGGCGGCTCACCTCCAACTACGCAACGCTACGCACTGTTCACATCCAGCTGCCGCTGCCCAACACTACAATGGCAGACAACAATGCAAACCCGCCACAGACTGCACACAGCACAGCCAGTGATTTTCATATAGAGCGCTACGTGGCGTTACCAATAAAAAACCTAAAAGCCTACTTACACAGTATACATACTTTGATGTTCCCAGTGAGCTAATAGATTGACTACGGCTGCTCACGGCGTCAGCTGATGCTGGAAATACTGCTCATTCGAACGAAATTGTTTCAATAGTTTCTGAGCTTGGAGGTATAAGAATGCAGACAGTAGTATGAGAACTGCACATATCAGCACGCAAACATACCGTAAAGAACATCTTCCGATTAAAGGTTTGGATGAGTTAAGGCACGCAGATTTTGTAGATATCACGGAATAAGCACATACCAATAACTGATTCAAATGTATTTTAATGATCACTGATAAACACTCTACACTCATCTAGGTATTATCTGTTCAAAGGAAAACAGAGAAGGATCTTGCATGGGTGTTTGAAAGGTTTTTCCAGACAGGGACGAATGGATGTCCAGAAAACCTTCAAACTGATCACGGTGGGGAGTTTTACAATATGTATTTCAACTCTGTGATGCTGTAGTGTGGAATACATTACTACTCAACATCAACCCACCTGAAGGCGAGTATCGTGGATCGTCTGAACAAAACATTACAACGTCAAATGTGGATGATTTTTAATCTTTGCAGCTCATACAAATGGACAGATGTCCTCCCAGAAATAACTGCACAGTATAATCGAACCAAACATAACACAATAAAAGTGAGACGAATGACTGTTCGTTATAATGGTCTCATGGATACGCTGTACTATCGTATTAAAATACTGGATCCACATAAACATAAATTTATTGTGGCTGATTTGGTACATATCTCAAAACACAAGACAGCATTTGAGAAGCCACACCACCCAAATTGGTCGAATAAGATATTCACAGTTTCCGAAGTGCAGAGAACAAACCCCAGAACTTACATCATAAAGAACAGCAATGGCACTGAAATTTCAGGATGCCTTTATAGGGCACTAGTTAAATGGCTTGGTTTTGCTGTAACACAAAACAGCTGGATTGATTCTGATGATTTGCTATAGAATGACGTGCACAGAGCAAAACCAGCACAGTAGCATAACATGCATAATGGGAAACACGTTACAAGAGGTGTTGGTATTATCGACAATATTTCAATTAAACTGCACTTTCCGGTGTATAACTATTGTGGACCTAGTACAAAGCTTCAAAAATGTTTGGCTTGTGGTGATAAGGGGATTAACCTGTTGACGAGGCATGTTTGGAACACGACATTGCATACGTAAAACAAATATCTCTCAGGATGTCACACTGCAAATCGAATTTTAGAAGCTAAAGCCAAGGCAGTATGTATAAGAAAGAGTATTGGTGTAGGGCAGGACAATGCAGCATTTATTGTTGATAAAACCATGCACAGTAAAAGTAAGTTGAACCTGGGTGCGAATTTCAAGCAAGTTATGAACGTTACACACGGTGCACTCAAGAAAAAGAAGGCAACGACGAAGGAGAAGAGGTATTTTAAAAAAAATGTATCCAGACAGCTAAAAGCGATCTGAAGCATGAAGGATTGGCTAAAGAACCCCAGGTTCTGCCAAAACCCCACACATCTGATGGAATTCTCCCCATCCTCATTCCCGCGCTCGCAGGTCTTTCAGCGATGGGTTCAGTGGCTGGTAGTATTGCGGCTATTGCCAGAACAGTCAAGACAGTACAGAACTCACAGAAGCAGCTAGAGGAGGCAAGGAGACATAACTGCAAGATGGAAGCAGTACCAATTGAAAAAGGACTACATCTCAAACCATACAAGAAAGGACTAGATCTCTTCATAAACAAAATGAAGCCAGTTAGCCATTCTGCCAGGTAGACCACTTACATATATAGATCTGCTCAAGTCTGTTGGAATCCAGAGACTGTGGAATTGAGAATTTAGATGTTGCTGGAGGACCTGGAACCCACTGGGTGGCGTCTATTACTTCACCAACAGAAGACGTGTGTTCTACAATTTTCATCGCTGTCAAGACTTTAATACTTACCTGTGTCGAGATCTATGCATCATGTTTCTCCTAACGTTTACGAAAAAGCATTGTATATATATAAAAGGAAGTGTATTAAGCATCCACTCATCAGTTCAGGTTCAGATGCAATGTCATATACTTTGACTTTAAAAGAACGATCGTCTGTATTAAGCGCAAATTACTTCCCACTGACTGATTTACGCAATGGAACGTAGAGTATTGCGTTGATTGAACTGGAGACGTACAACAGCATTCTGAATATCGCAGAGGCTAATAACAATCTTCATCTGGAAATTAATGGTCGAAAAGAAATTGTGGAAACAGAGCCTGATGCATACGATATTGATGATCTAAACGAAATTTTAAAACAGTCTGGAAAAGGGATTGTGCTACAAGTAAACATCAATTCACGTAAGTCTGAAATACAGTGAATGCAACGACTGACTGTAACCAGAAAGATTCAGTAGAACGGCTGCTTAGTTTCACAGAAAAACAGATTTCGATGAAGGGTTCAAGTACATTTTATAGATATGATGAGTTGGTAGGTATACTTCCTGTCAGTAAAATCCGTGTCTCTTGTAACATTGCAATCTGACTTTCAGTAATCCCTTCAAAAGAATGGCCCTGACTAACATTAACCTATATCTTTAATGAATCAATTACCTCACAAAAATCATCGTTACTCGAATTACTGTAGTACAGCGAGCGCCAATACTGCCAGCTAAATAAAAGATTCTAACTATTGAAGGCACTAACTACTGATAGACATAGTTAGCAAATGAAAGATTTTTATAGAGAACAAACAATGTATTTACCTTCATAGCTGTATGACTAACCACGAGTGACCTTGAACGTGCACAGACCATCAATGACCTTCAACTAGTCGGGACTTGCAGTGGACCTGCCCCTAACCTCTTGGCGAGCACAAAGACACCACCTTGTCGGGAGACCGGAAGTGACAGGGGCGACCTTCAACTGCTCAAGACTTTACGCATGCCAACTTCAAGACGGCTACGATGGGGATAAGATAAAAAGCCGACATGCGCAACACACAGCATGACATTTCACAACAGAAATGCAAGGTGTGCACTACAAGTTTCTTAAACCAGTAGATCAGATACATCACAAGCACGTTGTTCGATGTAACTAAAACAGTAGAATATGATCAGCGTATTGTACGTCAGGAATACATCTCACATAAACCTCTTATACTTCAACCACATTTCACAAGAACATCCAAAACCGTAATGTTTCGAGCCTCCCATGCAGGAATTTCATATATGTTGATGCATCATTACGAAATAGGGGGGGGGGGGGGGGGGGGGAGGGGAGGGTGGTACTGCTACATTGGGGCCGAAGCTTACATGTAATGCTTTAGTGTTCCTGTTTCATGAGACACAGAGTCGAGATTGACTGAACAAAATGCTGGATGGTTCATAGACGAACCAGTGGTAGAAAATCTGAAGAATAAAGGAGATTTATTGCATGCATACCTCCAAGACTGCTTATGGGATTCTTTGTATACATGCAACGTCTTATTCTGAATGCTCAACAGGAACTTCTTCTGATATGGAGCGCTATTGATAAAAGCTCATACATTCAGGGAGCACAAGAGGAGAATGAGATCGCCATCAATAAAATAATATGGAAAATGCCACATATCACTGTATTTAATGAGCAGCTCTTTAAGCTTTTAAAAGTTCTTACAGCAGGTGCATTTCTACCATTACCTTTCCATTCATGGGAGCTTTTTGAATACCCAGTTCTACCGGTTTGCAAACAGACAAACATGGGATATTAAAACCTCCCCTAAATTGGAGATTCCTAGATTCATCATACTTACGTTCCAGACCAACCGAAGAGGGAAGATAACAAGTGATTCTACCAAATCTGATAACTGTGGGTTATCTAATGCCAGAGCCTACCATACTTCAACTCTGAATTCTACCGCTATGGTAGTTTACATCTGCAGTGGAATGAGAATGTATACACTCTATCATTTGACATGTATGCACGGTTCTCTGCTCCTTACTATGAATGGGAAGGATAATTACTCAGCCCACGGAAACACAAGGAGCTTGCACCAAGCACCATAATACACTACTCAAAACAGAATGAGAGAGTAAAATCGGGGCTTATAGATGCGAGAATTGAATCTGAATCTTCGTAAAATTTCCCTGAACACACTGCAACATATGTTCTAGTTCTACATGACTATGTAACCAACTATTGACCACTCACTGGTGCTGTGCGATGAGCTGTATAAATGAACAAGTGGTGTACCATGCCTGAAGCATTTCACAATGGCATCTCAAGGTGTGAACGTAACTGCAGACTTTCAGGGCTTCCATGATGAAGAGCATGGACAGTTCATATTTAAAGATGTTGATTCACAGTGTACACATAAGATGCTGGGGTAATAGAGACATTCTCAGGAAGCCTTGCATCGCCAAGATCTTTCAAGGATGTGAAGTTATTTTAAATATAGAGCAGCGTTCAGTGGCTAACACATTTCTGTCACGGAGTTCACTGTGATGATTTTGGTATGCCCTATAAAGATGTGATGACATCACTTTGATTATTTGCCCTGCTCTCCATTGACCTAAGAAGAATACATTGTGTGAAGATAGTTTTGTGTCTGCTCTCACAACAAAACTCATGCAGCACGATATACATAGCCCCATGCAACCATTACACATATTTCATTATTCTCCATCTCAGACTTCACCTCCTTTATTGGACTCATGTTCACAATTAATGTCACCTGTCTCCTACACATCATTTATACATGCAAATGGGATAGGTTTACTGTAAATATCAACAACAAATATGTATGGTAACGAATTATTTCTTCACTCAATTCTTACAATGTACAGTTTGATTCTAGAGGTGCAATTTAGTTCCTGAGATACAAGTTGGTTCTTTTAGACACATGACACAGGTGCGTGTCAATGTTCAGTGATACAAAATGGTTCCTTCTACACATTAGTTGCTGAGACACTATTCACAGATAGAATTTGTTTCATGTGATAGAGTTTAGTTCTTTTTTTAGGTAACAGATACATTTCTGATACTTTGAAAAATAGTTACAATTTGGCTCTCTTAGAAAACAGAAATTATCAAATTTGATAATGAGATTAAGCAGCCAAGCAGAGGTACTTTTCCTTCATTAAACTAGTACTATTACTAATAATGACTATAGACTACAGTCCAAGCAATTTTCAGCAACATAACAGTGGACGACGTATCTGTGAACAATATTACAATAGTAGCACTGGATGTACCGAAAATATCTACAAGCTGCACTGGACGGCGAAAAAGAAAAAAGAAAAAACTAATCGGACTGGAATGGCTAGCAGAAGCTAATATTGAACACTACAACATCTGCACGTGTGCTTGGTACACATTTTTATATGATGTACTGTCAGGAAGTTTACAAAAATAAAATAAGTTGCAGTTCATGTTCTTTATATTTCTTATGATATTTTATTAGATCTTTATGATATTTATTACATCTTTTTCTATATAGACACACCAAAACTACATACAAGGTACACATGGTGTGCAGGCAAAGTGTGACACATATGGTGTACATGAAAAACGAAATATTTACACGGTCTGGTGTGCTCAAAAATTTGTTTATGCTACAGCACACACAGCATGCAATATACTACTACTACTACTCGTGTTTACACTATGATGAACATGTGACACTATTCCACACACATTCATTCATCTCACACACACTGATTCATTGTCTATAGTTCTCTCCACCCACATCATAGAGTGAATAGTGTGAGTATGGGAACGTTTCAATCTCGCCCTTAGAAATGACTCACTTATCATCATGAGCCAACAGGCAGATTTTATATTGTAGCACAGTGTACACCTCATGCTCTCATGACTGAATACTGATTTACTGCACCATTTTCCATGGTTGTGGTGGAGCACTGTGAATACCAATGGGCAGGCACCTCAAGTAATCTTCAGCTATAAAGGCACTTGACGAACCACAGCACACACCCTTAGCCCACTTCGGAATGGCACCTCTGAATGTGCAATACACATACATTTTTGATTGCAGACCTACAAACTCGACAATCGGCAATCTATTTGCCTCGTCTTTCATTAGCCTTCTTGTTGTGTGGAACGATACTGTAAGAATTATCAGCTATGTATGAGGATGTGTCGAATTTATTACCATCTACCTAATCGCTACATATGTATTGCAGATCTTCACCCAGCAGATGAAGCTATCTGTATCCATATAAAGTAATTTCAGACCATCAGAATGAGTTTCAATGAACACATAATGGAAACGATATATGTCGAGTTTGATAGGTCTAGTATGCACTTCCTCACACAGATAGGTTTTGTGAACTCTACTGCAACCTTTGCCATCTCCACAGCAACAAAGTTTCTCGAAAACATTACGGAAACGATACATTTGGAGTGTGATAGATTTAGTATCCACATCCCCCTCTCCCCCCCCCCCCCCTCCCCCCAAAGATAGGTTTTGTGAACTCTACTTCAATCTTCGCCGTCCAAACAGCGACAAAGTTATTGAATACGGTGATACGTTTGAAATTTGTTCTGACAATGCATTTCCTTATGCCATAACGCCCTTCCCGTGTGGTTCTAATAAGAAGATCGTAATGGTTTCTTAGATTCTCCACAGTTTTGGCGAAAATTGGATTGTTCATTAATTTTTAAAAAATCTTTTTCTGAACCACAGGTCGCGGAAACCCTCTATGCGATATTTAAATCAATACAGAGCGCCTAATTCCAAACTGAACCATCTCCAACCAGAAACACTGCTGGAGGTTACGGTAGTGAAGAACGTACCTCTACTTGTCACACAGCATTGTTATCAGCTTAGGGATGGGATCTGTGCCTCATGGAACTAGTCGCTCTGGACATATTGGCACGTGCATCATGCATACTAATACGGTATGTAAGGTCTGCTCCACAACATGTTTTGTGGTTGAGCAATCAACTTGATGTTTTGCTAAATACTGATTTGAGAAAATGCCACTGAGGTACTTGAAGCAAATATGCTTTTTACGCTCGTTGTTACTCCGCTGGGAGAAGAGGTGTTGGGACATATCCTTGACCCACTAAACTAACTAGTGGTCGATGACACGTTTGGTGTACGCATCTCGTGTACACGAACTGAGAATCTGCTAGGGTGGTACAAGGATGTTACAAGTTTACTGTTGGTGGTCCATCCCGTCATGGAGAGAGAGCTCACCAAATTTGTAAATGATCCGCGATATCTCTTTGTGAAACGCAGCGCGGTAATTTCATCTGAGAATAACAGCATGTTAATATGCAGCTTTCACTGACATACAACATTGGTAAATGGAAAGGTCCAACGTTTTTGTGAGTGATTTTATCATTGTTATCTAGCTTGTTCTTCTTCAAGCCAAAAGCTATAACTGCAATACCCTCATTCTGTCTCTCGTATTTGAGTACGTTCTGAAGGTCGACGGGGAACCCAGTAACATCAAAATAGTAACATGTATTAATACCACGAACATGTAATTTGTCTGGACGCTCCAGATGAACTTTATAATTTCTTTCACAAGCCGGGATTGACCACGCGAAACACGCGTTGTCTGTTTTATTCTTGACATTAATACAAGCCCTCTTGTCAGCTACACTACTGGCCATTAAAATTGCTACACCAAGAAGAAATGCAGATGATAAACGGGTATTCATTGGACAAATATATTATACTAGAACTGACATTTTCACGCAATTTGGGTGCATAGATCCTGAGAAATCAGTACCCAGAACAACCACCTCTGGACGTAATAACGGCCTTGATACACCTGGGCATTGAGTCATACAGAGCTTGGATGGCGTGTATAGGTACAGCTGCCCATGCAGCTTCAACACGATACCACAGTTCATCAAGAGTAGTGACTGGCGTATTGTGACGAGCCAGTTGCTCGGTCACCATTGACTAGACGTTTTCAATTGGTGAGAGATCTGTAGAATGTGCTGGCTAGGGCAGCAGTCGAACATTTTCTGTATCCAGAAAGGCCCGTACAGGACCTGCAACATGCGGTCGTGCATTATCCTGCTGAAATGTAGGGTTTCGCACGTATCGAATGAAGGGTAGAGCCATAGGTGGTAACACATCTGAAATGTAACGTCCACTGTTCAAAGTGCAGTCAATGCGAACAAGAGGTGACCAAGACGTGTAACCAATGGCATCCCATACCATCACGCCGGGTGATACGCCAGTATGGCGAAGACAGATACAAGCTTCCAATGTGCGTTCACCGCGATGTCGCCAAACACGGATGCGACCATCACGATGCTGTAAACAGAACCTGGATTCATCCGAAAAAATTACGTTTTGCCATTCGTGCACCCAGGTTCGTCTTTGAGTTCATCATCGCGGGCGCTCCTGTCTGTGATGCAGCGTCAAGGGTAACCGCAGCCATGGTCTCCGAGCTGATAGTCCATGCTGCTGCAAACGTCGTCGAACTGTTCGTGCAGATGGTTATTGTCTTTCAAACGTCCCCATCTGTTGACTCAGGGATCGAGACGTGGCTGCACGATACGTTACAGCGATGCGGATAAGATGCCTGTGATCTTGACTGCTAGTGAAACGAGGCCGTTGGGATCCAGCACGGGGTTCCGTATTACCCTCCCGAACCCACCTATTCCATATTCTACTAACAGTCATTGGATCTCGACCAACGCGAGGAGCAATGTCGCGATACGATAAACCGCAATCGTGATAGGCTACAATCCGACCTTTATCGAAGTCGGAAACGTGATGGTACGTATTTCTCCTCCTTACACGAGGCATCACAACAACGTTTCACCAGGTCAACTGCTGTTTGTGTATGAGAAATCGGTTGGAAACTTTCCTGATGTCAGCACGTTGTGGGTGTCGCCACCGGCGCCAACCTTGTGTGAATGCTCTGAAAAGCTGGTCATTTGTATATCACAGCATCTTCTTCCTGTCGGTTAAATTTCGCACCTGTAGTACGTCATCTTCGCGGTGTAGCAATTTTAATAGCGAGTAGTGTATATCTTTTGGTAGCTCGATATAACTGAACCTCCATTTATAAGGTTCTGGAGATGTGGGTGGTTGTCGACATGTAGAATACGGCTGAGTGCTTTATCAGATCCTCTACCGAGCATCCACGAAAGTCTGGTCTGAACAGCTGTCAAGGCAAAGTCGTGGAACCACTAAGTGAACAAGATGCTCCGCGATATCACACCGCTTTTACCCTAAAGATGGACAATATTTTTCTCCTCGACAGCGCCTTCCCCTATGGGGAAATGCGATAGTTCGCAGTACAATATCTCGCTGCATTTCACAGAGGGATATCGCAGATCATTTACGAATTTGGTGAGCTGCCTCTGTCTCCATGAAACTTGTAACATCCTTGTACCGCCTGGCAGATTCTTAATCCGTGTAAACGAGATAAGCTGATCAGATGCGTCCTCGATCACTGTATAGTCTAGTTGTGGCACGACGTTTGTGATCCGATTCTCGGTAATAGAACGGAAGATGGGAGTGCTACTAGCCATTAGCCATTTCATTGTTATTACTAGTTGAACTAACGAGTGGTGTAGGCGTAGGATGTTGGTGTAGAGCGCCCGCCCCTGGCTCATCCAGAGTGAACAGGCCGGCTGAAGGGAAGCTGACCGTGACTGCGTGTTGCGGCGCTGGCGGCGTGCGGACCTTTCACTGACTGCTGTTGTTGGCTTCCCAGTGAGTCGCGCACGCGGCAGCCGCACAGGGGTCAAGTGTGGAGGTAGCCCGCCGCCGGATACTACCAGTGACTGACTGTAGAATGAAAAAGTATATTGATTAAACACGTAGACGCGCCGGCTGAAGGAGGGAGGAAGAAAAATACAATGATTAAGAAAAGAACACAGGAACTTTCAAGAGAGAAAACGTATGAATATAATAATTTCCCTGGGTCAGCAGCGACGGTAATGTTATCGTTCGGGTGCCAGCACACGATCATTTCCCCCAGTCATCAGGCTCATTGAGGAAGCGGTACCTCGCAACTGTGCGGCTTGTTCCGGCGGAGGTTCGAGTCCTCCCTCGGGCATGGGTGTGTGTGTTTGTCCTTAGGATAATTTAGGTTAAGTAGTGCGTAAGCTTAGGGACTGATGACCTTAGCAGTTAAGTCCCATAAGATTTCACACACATTTGAACATTTTTTGGTAGTTCGAACCCTGATTCACCCTGGCTCTCGGGTAATCACGACATACGAGTCTGATGTACCCTGCAGCCGCTGGAATCGGGGGCTGTAACGACATACCAACTGCTTAGAGAAATACCTCCTCTCTCCTATGCTGTAGACACAATTGAAATTTATTTCAACACTACAGATTTATTTTATTTCTACTTACAAGGTCGCTCCGACGTCTCATTGTCTGCTGAAGACTGTTTCAGCAGCTGTTGTTGCCGGGAAACAGTCTCCGGCTGCCTGTCTATAAAGTCAAGCGCCTCTAGAATGGTTGCTGTAACAAGAGAAAACAATTTTTTTAATGTTGAACTAAACACATACATGCACGTATAGAAGGATACACAACTTCTACAGAAATATTTTTTCTGTACGTATGAGACTGTTGCTGTTGAGTACTCTCTGCTGAAGGGTGTTCCACAGCATGTTGCTGTTGTTTTTTTAGAGCCTCCAGCATTGCCTCCAGCTCAGATAGCATTCTTGGCTTTTAAGCTCTAAAAGAATAATCATGAAATAACTTTTGAACGTTAAACCACCGCTACTACTACAGGAAGAAATTGCAGAAACTTTATGCTGACGAAGCAGTCCTGGCTGTGAGTTTTTCACAGGAAGCTGGACCTCAGCAGGAGTAAGCCAAGGAGTCTGCCACGGTCCAGTGTCCTCGTCTTCCTGTCTATCATCGCACTCCAGAATAAAATCACGGATCTGTGTGCAACGTGCGAAACGGAACGGAATTACTGACGAGAAATTCGGTATAAAACTGAACACGCGGAATTTTGCCGATTTCCTCGCCATAACAATATACCTACGAAAAAAATAATTGCTTACGTGGTAGTTCGTCTTCTACAAATCTACGGCGCTTGCCACTAATGTTGGAGTTGTTACTATTGCGTTTCATTTTTAAAGACACGCATGCACAGACAGACAAAACATAGAAACAACTATAGCCACCAGAGTAGGTGGGACCAGAGTGAGGATGCGGGAGATGGATTGACGGCTTCTATACATTTTACAGGTAGCCAATCAGAGGGCTGTCAGGAATGGAAGTTGATAACAAGTTTCGAAGAATTTTCAGGAACCAATCAGATTTCAACTTTGACTGTTCGTTCCATACCTTTCAGGAGGTCTTTGTGTTGGACTCGTGGTCCATTAGAAGGCAGCCCATTCAGCAGTGGACAACAGCACCAACGGCCACACCCACAGTGTACAGCAGTTCCATTGCACTTTAAAAAAGCACACACAGCAGTGGGACACAATATTCGAAGCTTCTCCAGGATAGCTGGATAGTGAGGTATGATTCATGACTATAATTACCGCGGGGTTTTTCTTTTCCTCACAAGTAGGACAGCGCGTTGTTTCCTTTCACAGTTTTCTCGTCTCTGGGACTGAGCCACGCATTCCATTGCCTTTAGAAACTCGTGCACTAACAGATCCGAGTGTTCCTACTAGACACTGTACACTTTGGACTTTAACTTGGGAGGATCCGTCAGGGCTGCTGCCTGATGGTGCCAGCAGATGAGATAAGTTCCAGAGATGTAGATGAGATGGCTGTACGCAACGATGGAGGACGGCAGTGATCAGGGATATGGTTCGCGAGCTGTAGTGGTAATCAGGCGTTTTTCGCTGTGGGACATAACAAGATAAGAACAGTTTTTATTACCATGTGAGACAATACCTAGAGGAAATATAGCCTGTGACCCACAGCTGTACAGCATTTTCACGATACTTCAGCAATATGAAAACATGAGTTTGCTCAGTCGCTATGAATACGGGGAATAATATACTTTTAGGAACGGGCGGCCAGTGGACACGTATATTGCTATGGTTCGCGAGATCGGCGTGTGTCTGTTTTCGGAAAGTATTTCCCTCAGCATTCAGGAGTGTCTTTGGAACCAGAACACTTGACGGTTCATGAAATATTTAGACACGAATTTTGTTGATGAGAAATTGTTTGGTTTCGACAAATTTCTGTAATTGTTTGGTTTCGACAAATTTCTGTAGTTTTTTCCTGCAGTTGTAGCTGTAATAGTAGCGGTGGTTTAATTATCAAAAGTTGTTTCATGATTGTTCTTTTAGAGCTTATAAGCCAGTAAGGCTATCTGAGCAGGAGTAAATGCTGGAGGCTCTAAAAAAACAACAGCAACATGCTGTGGAACACCCTTCAGCAGAGAATACTCAGTAGCAGCAGTCGCATAAGTATAGAAAAATATATCTCTGTAGCAGCTGTCTATCCTTCTGTATTATCTCTCATTTCCTGCTGCAGTTACTGAGAAAGCTTCTAGGATTAACAGAGGAATGCTCTGGAAATCGTCGTTTTATTGGAGGCTGCGGATGAAAATTTTGATGAGGGGGTGGTAAGGAAGCTGTATCTCAGGAACGACTTTGTAAAAATTATCATCAGAGTCCATTATTTTGGAATGAAGAAGACCACTAGCTGCACACCACACACACACAGGTGCTGCGAAAGAATGCTATTGTTCTAGACTGGTGACAGCTTCTGTCTGCTCTTGTCCATCTATACACGTGAAGCTGAGTGCATATTTGTGTTTGGATCCTGTAGAATGGACCACGCCACTCTTATGAAATCATAACAGGATTCCACATGCCATCCAACACGGAAATCGCTTGGAGTGCAGTGCTGAGCGCCTCACTATAGTTCCACTGGTGGCTGTCAGGCAGCGCGACACTCAGCAGCATGTGAAGCAGCCCACTACAGGCCACAGTCACACACAGGCCATCGAGTGAGCCACATCACCAACCCAACACGATGTGTCACTCCATCACCAACCCAAGACTTCCCGCTGTGTCACACTCAGCGATAAACATGCGATTGTGAGTGTTGTGTTTAACCTCTACTGCACTAGCATCGGGTAATTTACAAAGTTTCTTCGTGTTGTTTTTATATTCCACAGTATACAACTGTAATTTACAAATTACTTGGTGCTACTGTCTGTGCAGTCATTTCTTTAGAAATGTACGTGTTGACCGATTTTTTAACATCACTGCAGTACTCGTTTTTCCATAATTTCTATGTATGTACAAGTTTACAGTGATGTTTCAATTATCATTTTAGACTGAGCCTGTTTTCCACTAATTCACGTAAGAAGCAGAGAGATTTGTTTCGATTTTTAGGCGAAGCGAACATGCTATGTAGAGTTACTATTTATTTTTTGCCTGCCTGCTGCTTGTTTTGAGTGGTATTGCGAAATTTTTCCAGTAGTATAACACCATTTGTGCGATATCGTCAATTTTTGCCATATTGCGGTTTCAGGCACTCATTGTGCAGCATTATGCATATAGTTGTGTAATTACGAGTTATCTCTACTTCAGTTTCCCACCAAGAATAAATAAAATACACTAAACTGACCTTCCAGTCTGGCAGCTGGATGGGGACTGACCATTCTCCGATATTTCCAGGTGACGTTATAGGAGTGGGAGGAACGGAGAAGGATTGGGAGGGCAAACAGTGCCCTCTGGTGAATGTCGTGTGAACTAGCTCCCAATCAGTCCCTACACGTCGAAGCAAACACATACGTCTCCGAGTTAGGTTACTGGAGGTAAACCAATTGAGCTATAAGTAAATAAATAAAACACCCTGCCTCACAGAATTACAGAATCCCACCAAAAATAAATAAAATATACTATCCTAATCTTCCTCTCTAGCAGCTGGACAGAGACTGACGGTTTCCCATCATTAGCAGGAATGACATCACAGGAGGGGAAGGGGAAGTTAGGTTATGGAGGTAATCTAATTTCCCTACTTTCTGCCAAAATTTTCCACCATTCCCAAGGGGTGGAGGGTTGTGATGTCATAAGGAGGTCGGGAAAACAAAGACGCTATTTGAATAAATTATTTCTCTTAGTAACTCTTCTGATCCGCTACTTACAGACACCAAGCTATGGATTCCAAAGTGCTGTGGTTTTCAAATTAGCGCATTAGAGTTTCGATTTTTGTTTGTGGGCATACAATTTTTATACGTCCAAATTGATTTAAATGCAAGCTGGTGGTTAGTTGCAAGCAAAACAACGTGAAACAACTTTACGAGAAATTAGTCAAACTAAGCGCTGAAAGCGATAAAATTAACAGTTTTTCATTGGCTGAAACTTGTTCACGTGATATGAGTAAAACTATATTAAATGACGAAGTGCGGGATGCAATAAACATCACAATTAGCGTCGAGTTGTGGAACAAAGACTTAAATTGACAGCGTAGTGACTTGCCTACAGTACTAACAGTCGGAACGTGTGAGTTGCTCACTGTAAATGGCTTTTTTTTCAAATGGCAGTGCTGCAGAACGCCACTTTTCCATATTGAGTACACAACGGGAGTTGTGACCACTGTGTCAACGGAAACTCTGCCCCACTTGGTAAAAGGAGGACTGCACATCATGCGGTGTAAATATTTACATTGTTTCCGGGACTAGTTATTTTCATATATCGCACATGTTAAATGTCCAGAATTGTTTGCTCACGGAAAGTGATTTTCACACTATAATCGTGTAACAGCTCGCTCAGAAATGAGAGAAATGTACAGAGCTAAACCATTAAATGACGATATTATGACACTAAAATGAAGAGTAATTTTCTTACGGATCATATGCATTTCACTGATAAGAAGGAAGCAAACGCCATCTCTAGAATCCTCTTAGACTGATCTTAAATGACCCTTAACAGTTAATGGTCTCATAATTTCGCTGAAATGAGTGATGCAGACATCAAAGTATGAAAACAAATCATAGCGTGTTACAGACTAACTTAGCAAAGGATTACGATATCCCTAAATGTTATAAGAAGCTCAATACTGAGGTAAAATGATTAAATACTTCGCCTGGCAATGGAATGTATATCAGAATGAAGCTCGTCCACTAATTTAACTGTTTGCAGGACCAGATAAGATTATTCCTACTACACATTCAACACAAAATTTAATAGAAGTATACAAACAAAGTGAGAATAGTTTTACGCCATTTGGTGAGATCAAATAAATTCTTATGAACTGTACTGTTATGAAGTAAAAACCTAAATTACGAAGTTAGTCAACATAAGACTAATTAAATGAGATACATATGACATATACGATTACTAAAGAACAAGAGAATTTTCTAATAATCTTTGCAATAAAGTTAGTGCAGCTTTTCTTGAATTCTTCTCGCTGAGATTATACGAATTTGAAATGTAACATAGGAAGCAGGTTTAGCAGTTTTGCAACTGTTAGTATGTTAGAACTGAATGTTATTATCGACATTCATGGTAGCAGAGAAGTTATTTCCTACTATGGTGCTATAACAAAGGCAGCAGTGCACCTGCTAGTACTATACACTTGCAGACTTAGCAGTACTAGAATAAAAGTGTTGCAACACAATAAGAGATAACTAACAACATTTATTAATAGTTATGACACAAAATTGAACTTAACTTTGGTCAGTTTGATCCATTGCATTTGACGTACTATTCCCAATATAATGAAATCTAATTAACTGTGTAGTTTAAGATATTGTCAGTATGACTGAAAGTATGTGGACATTTGTACTTGAATGTATCTATTGCTCCACAAACAGCAACTGCTAATTCGGGACTTTAGTCTTCTGAATGGTTCAAGTGAACAATGCTCCATAGCGTAATTGCAGCAGACCCTGTCGCCACAGGAATGGCTGAGCTGCAGGAACTGAGTGAGTGCCCCTGGAGCAACGACGTTTGTTGGCGTTAGTGAAACAGCTTCCATCACTACCAGTACTAGGCGGATGCAAAGTAGTCCACTGTTGAATGCACTCTCACTGGCGGTTGGCAACGCTATTGGCGAACGAATATGACATGCAAATGGGCGTCCCGATTCGTGAGCGCCATGTGGAAGTGGCTGCTCGGAAATGAGAAAGTTGTTGACGTGTGATTGTGCCTGTGTGGTTACTGCTTATAGAGGTATTGCTGTATGCCTTTTACTATGTATACAACAGCAACAAAAAAATCACTTTTCCTTAAGCCAACCACAATCAAAATCAGTTTTGTTATTTTCTGTAACGTATGTAAAAATTATCAAAGATTCCAAGTATTCTTCTATTTTGAATTTTTAAAATATATTTTCTGTCCTTCAACTTAATCAAAAGTCTACCTCTATGTTTTGTGATTGTGGTATTATACAAATATACAAATATTTTCTAATGAATAGATTAATTATGTTTCTCATTATATGTTAGACCATTATACTTTAATCTGTTAGATAACATCTGTAGGTTCTGCTTCATCTGCAAGTTAAAAATGGTTCGCTGTTGTGAAAGGCACGAAGCCCTTTCATTTTTATTGCATATATGATTTTATTTATTGGTAATGTGCGAGATGATTTTAAGAAATGGCAGTGATTGGATGCTGATAGCCATGACGACTTGTTGCCCTGGTTGCTGAGGTTGCAGTATCATTCTTTGTTTCTCTGGGGTCTGTTTCACTGCCATTTTGTGCAGAGAAAGTATGTTACAGAGGGGTGTTTTCACCGAGTCAGATCACCAGGAGAATTCTGAGCAGGAGCCGGCCAGATAGGAAGCGAGGGTCTAGCTTCGGCTGTCACAAAGGTAGGACGCTGGAAGGCCGCTGATAATGCGAGGCTGGCCCTTTTCATCCACTAGCCGTGAGGTTGTCTCTGCCTTACTACCACAGCAGGCTATGTCAGGCTGGTACCTCCTTTACAGCGACGGAGAAGTGTCTTGGTCTCCAGTTCGAGTGTGCTGGCTGAATGGCTGGGTGCCAGCTGAGTTCTGTATCTGTAGGCGTAGTGAATGTTCCAAGTAAGATCGCATCATGTGCAGCGGGGTGCCTATCTTTTGAGTTCTCACGCCTATGGGATTCCCCCGCGCCAAGATGCATGCATTCTGGTTAGACAATGAAGTCAGCTGACGGAATTAGGTGCCTCTAATTTTTGGCAGCAAGCCACACAATTGGGGGAGTGTTTTTTGGCCCTCTTTTGGTGGAAGCAATTGAGCGGTGGTTTGTTCATACTATTGGCGACGAGAAATCCTGCCATTCACTACTATCGTTTCGACTTTTGATGGACTCAATGCGGTATAAAATTTCGGGTGCTGAGCTTAATATAACATAATGCAATGCGTTTCGAAAATGTTCTGTTCAACTTCAGGTGTTTATACATACATACACAGAGACAAATTGCTTCGATGATATACACACAACACAGTCCGCCATCTTGTGTTGTGTGTATAACATCGATGCAATTTCTGCAGTGAATTACGTTGGCAATCAGTGACAAAATATAACGTGCAATAGTGTAGTGTCAATCAACAGCTCCGGCATTACACCAGTGATGCAAGTGAAGCAGCAAGATGATGAAATTGTAAGTGATCAACTGTCATATAAAAGCCTTTCACGCTATTTTCGTAACACATAACTGATGCAGATCTATTGCATCCTATACAGGCTGTGATATACAAAGTCAACCACAAAGAAGAAAACCAGCAGAAGACATCACTGATTTCGATTTGTAGCCATACACTGCCCCCCTCCTTCCCCCCAAATGCCACACCAGCAGCTACAGTAAAAAAACAATGGACAAAGTGTTCTAGATTAATCTAGTTTAAGACTGATTGTTTTAAGTAACATTTCTCTATGTATGTATGTATAAACGCCTGAAGATCAACAGAACATGTTGGAAACGCGTTGCATTATGTTAGATTAAGCATAAAATAAAAAAGTGACTGGTAGCAGAAACTTGAAATAAATAATAATCAGAGTCCATTGTTCGAGGTTGAGGTCAGCCGACCTCAGCACCAGCTTCGAGATTTACTGAACACTGTCAGTGGGCCTCGCACGTTACGGCATCTGTATGTGGTAATACAGTGACAGCTCCAGCGCATAGGGAACTTTGTTGAGTTACTCTGACGGCCTCAAAGTTGTGTACTACTTTTTGCAAAATAGTAATGAGAGGTGAGCTACAGAGTGGTGCAGCAGCTTTCATCGTAGGGAAGCTGGACGGAAGCGGAAATTAGCGAACAAGTAAATACAACAAACAGAAGTTTTGCTTCTCCAGCTTTCTCCTAGCGTTGCGACGAAACGTTACAAAAGAACAAACAGCAATAGGGCCCAGCTATTACGAGAAGCAAACTACAGATGACAGTGCAGTGTAAGGCTCCCGCTACTAATGCTTGACCGAACTGCCGAAGGCTGGCAATACTGAAGACTTGAAGACTACCAGTGAGACCTGCCACCAGCCATCCCGCACTGCGGCGGCACTGGGCTCTCGTAGTCGGAGCTGCCGATGGCGTGGCTCAGTGGGCGGGGATCGCCGGATCCCTCCGATGATATCTGCACTGCCGTGTGTCAGCAGGTGGGGTCCCTTTGGCATCGCCAACGGTCCCCCCTTCACGGGAATAAGCTGCGGCTTATTAAGCCTGGCCCGGCGCCTTGGGTGACCGCCTCTCGGCCGGAGGAGAGTATTGGGCACTGCCTTTTTAGCCATCGTCATTTGCTCAGTGGTGCTGCCACACCAATTTTTACGCATTGCTCCCAGATTTTAACTGTCCGCCACTTTCTGCTGGAATGCCCTTTTTTTGCCAATTTGCGTTCCAGCTTGGGTTTAACGTCTCATTTATCAGCCGTTTTAGCGAATGACGCGCGGGCTGTCGACCGCGTTTTTACTTTTTATCCGCCGAAGCAATAAGGCGAAGGCCATTTAATTTTTAGTTTTGGACCTCCATTTTTGTATGTGTTTTTTTAGCCCTTTTCCCACGTGCCTTGTTTAGCTGCCTCCTATTCTGTCCATTGCGACTGACGTGTAGTCGTTTCCCTCGTCTCTGTGTTTGAGTTCTATAGTTTTGACTAGGGCACGTATGACCGCAGTTGTCTTTTGCGCCCTAAAACAAAACAAAAAACATTGCCGGACCCGCCAGGTCCCCGCGCGAATGATGTCAGCGTCTGTCGGAAACGTGTGTTTCCGCTGCCAGCTGTGAGACACGGCCGACGGCGGTACCGATCTACGATACTACACTCAGCAGCGTATTCAAATGCTCCAGCAGTAGCGGTAGATATTTCTTTACATGCACCGTAGTCGTACACTCTTCTGGTGTGCTCATTCACGGTCGCAGCAAATAGCAATAAAGAAGTCAGATAGCGTTACTGTCATAGTACAGTCAAGCAGGAGGCCTTAATATGAGAACGTAATCTTTCTTGACGGCACTGATATGTTAAACATTCTCGGTTTTATTGCCGATGCAGTTCGGGATAAAATCTCAAGCATTCGATGATAGGCTCCATCGTCATCGTCAGGAGCAACTGACTGACTTCACTTTTGCTGTAGTCGCCTTATACAAGGTGCGACAATAAAGTAATGAGACTGATTTTCTTTGCAAGATGTGGCAACCCTGCAGTCTTGCGTAGGCACAATATCTTTGACCTTCGTCTATAAGCTGCTTCTAGTCCAAACGGCACATCGATGCAACTGCTCAGTCGTGAGTTGAGCTGTAATAAGTTAACCCGTGTTTATGTCTCTCGTCACGGAAATGGAACAGCATAATATTGCGCAACGGTATGCCATTTCTTTTTGCATTAAATTGGCTGAAAACGCGACGACAATGTATGGTAAGCTTCAGAAGGCTTTTGGAGAGGAGGTTACCTCAAGAGATCAAGTTTTTCGTTGGCATAAAATGTTTAGTGAAGGCAGAACGAATGTTGAAGGTGAAGGCTGTAGTGGACGACCATCAACTTGGCCAAGGTGCGTGAACTCGTACGATCTCATCGAAGATTATCCATGAAAATGATTGATGGAGAACTGAACATAAATCGAGAAACGGTTCGTCTAATAATAACTGAAGAGCTTGGTATGAGAACGATTTCTGCAAAAATGGTTCCCAAAAATCTCATATCACTACAGCGAGAAACACGGAAAAATGTGGCAGCCGATCTGTTAGAGAAAACGGAAATCAATCCAGAATTGCTGAGCCGTATTATCACCGGATGATGAAAGTTGGTTTTTTCAGTACGATACAGAGGCAAAACGCCAAAGTTTGCAATGGTGCTCAAAGGGATCACCCAGACCAAATAAAGCTCGCATGTCAAAGTCAAAAGTGAAATGCATGCTTGTGTGCTTCTTTGATTCCAAGGAAATTGTTCATAAAGTGGATGCCTCCTGGACAAACAGTTAACCAACCAATATTACTACAAAGAAATTTTAGAAGGACTTTGTAAAAGAGTTCTTCGTGTCCATGCCAACATTGCTGATAATTGGATTCTGCATCACGATAACGCGCCGTCCCATACTGCTATGTCAGTACAGCAATTTTTAACCTCAAAACAAATTTCAGTACTACCACAGCCACCATATTCACCAGATATCGCTCCGTGCGACTTTTTTATATTTACAGGAGTCAAAACGGCAGTCAAGGGACACCATTTTCAAGCAACACAAGATGTCCAAAAAGCTGTGACGAGGGTGTCAGAGGATATTACAGAAGATGTGTTCCAGAAATGTTACCATCAATGGCAGAGGCGCTGGAAAATGTATGTGCAATCAGAAGGGAACTTCTTCGAAGGAGACAACACTAAACTTGACTAAAACGGTAAACAACATTTTTTTTTCCACATCAGTCTCATTACTTTATTGTCGCACCTCGTGGACGGGTTCTGATTGGTCGGCTAGTGATTGAACGGCGATTACGTACTACTGTCGCTGACGGTGTGAATGTCTGCACAAGTGGGGCCACCGCTTCCATGGGAACGTAAACCCTGCAAGGAATGTCTCTGCTGCTTCTCTGCATCAGCGCTGTTTTCCATGCACCGCTCAGATAGTATCCGCTATCACGGTTAAAGTTTTTCTCGCTCATTCTTATTTGAACAGCCTCCTTAATAACAGAATCCCAGTATGTGGAGACATGGGACAAAATTTTTCTTTCATCAGTATTTTATGTTTGTTCGTGAGGCTGTGCTCCGAATTTCCGAGTTCTCCAGTTCTCTATTTTTAATATGCCGTTGGTGTTCTGCACTGCGGTCGGAAACGGTACGAATGGTTTGACCTGTATAATTGCTTCCACACTCACAGGGGACATTATAAACTGAAGCCGATACTGTCCTAACAGGGCGCATCATCCCCGTAATTTTCTTAGGAGAACGAAAAATCTATCCAGGGCTCTTCCCATTTTCCTGGATGTAGCGCCACGAAAAGGAAGAACCGCAATCGGTGTTTCATCCTGTGAGTGTGCGGCATTTTCACATTTCCTTTTCTTGGAGAAAGCTGCCTTTGTATCGCGTACACCATAGCCATTCTTTCGGAACACGTACTTCAGATGGTTAATTTCGGACTTCAAGTGGTCCTCGTCAGAAACAGTTTTAGCTCTATATACTAACGTGTTAAAAACGGCTCTCTTCTGAACAGGATGATGAAAACTCTGTGCATTATGGTATAAATCGATATGCGTCGGCTTACCGTATAAAGAGTGGCCGAGGTGCCTGTCCGCCTGTCGTTGTACTAAAACGTCTAAGAATGGCAAACTTCCTTCCTTCTCCATCTCGACAGTGAACCGAATATTCGGATGTATGCTGTTCGTGTGTTCCGTGAACCATAAAAAAGTTAGCCAATGATGGAGATAACAGAGAGCCCATCGCCACACCGTCCGTCATTTCATAAAATTTATTACCATACAAGAAGTAGACGTTGACATCGTCTGCGACCAGCAGTACGCAGTCGCCGACCAATCACAAGCCGACCAGTCAGAAGCCCTCCACGGACTGTAAGAGGCCACCACAGCAGCAGTGAAGACAGTCAGTTGCTCCTGACGATGACGATGGACGCTATCGTCGAAAGCTTGAGATTTTATGCCGAATTGACGCTGCAAGCAATCCGAGAATGTTTTACATAGTATGCCTTTAGTTAAACGTTGCAAACTTACCATTCTCTTGGTCTTATATTACTGTTAGCCACTAATTCAATTTGTGTCTTTGTGTACCTATGTTTGAACGCCAGAACGTATCAGTTTTTCTATTTAGATAACTCTATCCGTGATATTGAAATCCTCTGTTAATTCAAGAGAAGTCTTTCCTAGTTCACTTAGTAATTTCTGAATAAAATTTTGAGGGGTATTAATTGATTGTTCATTAATTTTTGACAGAGTCTCAAATTGAGACCCACTGTCTGTGCTGATTCAAATTAGTTTGCGTTATGCAATCCTTGCATAGATATCAAAATAGTGCTTCTTGAGGGTGGTGCTATATTACGGGGGAATCCGTACAGAATTTAAAATCAGGCAGTCCAGCACTGTCACACCAATGGACATCTTGCAGTCTATGTACTTCTGTACAGTACTTCACCAGTATCTTTTGATCAGAACTATGAATTGTGGATATACATATTCTGAGAAACAATTTCTTTTTACAGTTATATTGTCTAAGTAAAATTTCACAAATTGCTTTCTTCATATTGTAAGTAGTAATTGAAAATCAGTTCTCTCTTTAAGTTGCTTAAACTTAAATGTTTCTATATTAATATATGTTTCGATTTTTGAACTGCTGCTGATATTTTTATTGACGTATTTAGATGCATTAGAATTAGATTTTCAAACGTTGTTCATGTTAATATATCGTTTTGTAGAACTACAACCCTCAAAATTTCTAGTAAATCAATACTGGTAACCCATGACAGGGTTAGTAGTACAACAATTTTGGGTAGTTATTTCCAGTACCTGCTATATAAACAAATGTTTATTGATCAAAAACTTGCTTTTTCCATATGATATAACATTTCTTTATTTTATTTGCATTATCATATAAATCTCAATTGCGTTTTTCAATTTCTGTAAAAGGAAAGAGAATCTACCATTTTCTAGTAAACTTATAGCCATTTTGTAGCCCAGAGACTTTTTCAGAACGTACAACGCGCATGGCGTGGTCACAACAGCTGTACCAGCCAGTCCATATCACAAAGAAAGGTCGCAAAACAAAATCAATTTGATAATTTCAACCACAGATTCGAGGTGCCTATAAATTTCCGAATCTATTGATAATAATCTGAGCTCGGTTGAATTATTAATAAACAATTGATCAAACTAAATCAATTATTTATACCGTTAGATTAATTTTCCCCTGCCAGTTAGTATCAACGAGTGATTGCCTACATGGATAGTGTGAAACCAAGCTCTCGTTATTCGTCGACGAGACTCAGAGGGCCATAGACACGGGTTCCCAGGTAGATGCCGTGTATCTTGACTTCCGCAAGGCGTTTGATACAGTTCCCCACAGTCGTTTAGTGAACAAAGTAAGAGCATATGGACTATCAGACCAATTGTGTGATTGGATTGAAGAATTCCTAGATAACAGAACGCAGCATGTCATTCCCAATGGAGAGAAGTCTTCTGAAGTAAGAGTGATTTCAGGTGTGCCGCAGGGGAGTGTCGTAGAACCGTTGTTATTCACAATATACATAAATGACCTTGTAGATAACATCAGAAGTTCACTGAGGCTATTAGCGGATGATGCTGCAGTATATCGAGAGGTTGTAACAATGGGAAGTTGTACTTAAATTCAGGAGGATCTGCAACGAATTGACGCATGGTGCAGGGAATGGCAATTGAATCTCAATTTAGACATGTGTAATGTGCTTCGAATACGTAGAAAGAATGATCCTTTATCATTTAGCTACAATATATCAGGTCAGCAACTGGAAGCAGTTAATTCCATAAATTATCTGGGAGTAGGCATTAGGAGTGATTTAAAATGGAATGACCACATAAAATTAATCGTCGGTAAAGCGGATGCCAGACTGAGATTCATTGGAAAAATCTTAAGGAAATGCAATCCGAAAACAAAGGAAGTAGGTTACAGTACGCTTGTTCGCCCACTGCTTGAATATTGCTCACCAGTGTGGGATCCGTACCAGATAGGGCTGACAGAAGAGATAGAGAAGATCCAACTGAGAGCAGCGCGCTTCGTTACAGGATCGTTTAGTAATCGCGAAAGGGTGACGGAGAAGACTCTGCAAGAGAGACGCTCAGTAGCTCGGTCCGGGCTTTTGTTAAAGTTTCAAGAACATACGTTCACAGAGGAGTCAAGCAGTATATTGCTCCCTCCTACGTATATCTCTCGAAGAGACCATGAGAATAAAATCAGAGAGATTAGGACCCACACAAAGGTATATCGACAATCTTTCTTTTCACGAACAATACGAGACTGGAATAGAAGGGAGAACCGATAGAGGTACTCGATGTACCTTCCTCCACACACTCTCAGGTGGGTTGCGGAGTATGGATGTAGATGTAGACTATCAAGTGCAGGATGCAGACTAATTTTCACATTCTCCAATTTTTTAATGTCGAAAATGTTCAAAATGGCGAATTTCTTTTACTGTACTTGGCCGTTATATTTGAATGTTTTCTGAAACCACGCAGTGGAATAGGATTACTAGTTCTCCCTAGTTCGGATAATTCACGCTCAAAAAGGTGTCCCAACGTAAGAGTCCGAGAGACCCGGCCGCCCGCCGGGGCGAGGCAGCACCTGCTTCATTTCCTCCCACTGTCACGTTGACTGGGGCGAACTACGTGTTAACTGTGGACGCGCCCTTTGTTTCTCTGCACGAGTTTACAAATACGACCGATAGCCACGCCCCAGTGTCTCACAGTTGTTGATCTGAGACGCCTTCACTTCGTGGACAGTAGTGCTGCGGAAGTTGCCGCTGTTTTGTGATAAAAGTGATTTCTCTCATCACCTTGTGAGCAGCATTGAGTGGACCGTCCGTGTGGGTCAGCATGGTTCGAGTTCGGAAGCTTGCACCGCCGTGCCGCTACACCCTTTGTAACACGAGCACCCTCAATCACGAGCTCACAAAATGTAATGAGTGAAGCTTTTTCTTTCGGCCTCTGTGTCTGTTTTCGCAATTCGGGTTTGACGGCTAGGATCCCATAATTATCTCGTTCAACCATTCCTTGTCCTACGGTAAGGTTGCATGGTGCCAAATCTCTCAGATTAGGGAGTATGTGTTACAAAACTTGTAAGAGGGCTACCTCTCATTCATGCTGGTTGGTTGAGTCGGGGGAGGGGACCAAACAGCGTGCTCATCGGTCCCATCGGATTGGTGGAGGATTGGGAAGGAAGTCGGCCGTGCTGTTTCAAAGAAACCACACCGGCATTTACTTGCAACGTTTTAGGGAAAGCACGGAAAACCTAAATCAGTATGGCCTGACGCGGGTTTGAACAGCCTTCCTCCCGAATGCGAGTCCAGTGTACTAACCACTGCTCTACCTCGCTCGGTCTCATTCATGTGCCTTACTGCAAAATATGTGACTAATTTGTCTCGTTACAGCGTATCATGTTCTGTAGCCCTCCCACTCTCCCATTGTTATTAAATAAAATGTTCAATTAGGCTACGAAACGAGTGCACACAGAAGAAGTTGGACAGCAGATCAGCAGTTGAATGTAACTTCTTGTCTATTTCATCCGGAAAACTAGAAAAATCTGTATTATTAAATATTATTTTCAAGCAACACAAGTAAATTTCCTCAAAAAGTATACCGGTCGCTTCATATCAGGTCTAGCCCACGATGCTTACTGCACATTGCATTAAATGATCAAAATATAATTTGTAATCATTCCGCACTATGTGGTATGTATATCAAATAGAGTATTCCTATTATTTACAACCATTCTTTCTCCGCTGTTTACCGTGTAGAGAACAACTGCATGTCTCCATTGTTATCCAGAAGCTAGCACAAAAAAATGGTTCAAATAGCTCTGAGCACTATGGGACTTAATAGCTAACGTCACCAGTCGCCTAGACTTAGAACTACTTAAACCTAACTAACCTAAGGACATCACACACATCCATGCCCGAGGCAGGATTCGAACCTGCCACCGTACCAGCAGCGAGGTTCCAGACTGAAGCGCCTAGAACCGCTCGGCCACAAAGGCCGGGTAAACGCAAACAAACAGTAGTACAATTTGCCTTGTTTCATGTAAAGAATCCATAGTTCTCCAAATCAATGTGAGATTTGGCAGGAAACAGCAATGGCAATTGAGTGGATATCTTAACAATGTGCAACTAGACGGCGTTTCCTGATGTGAGTGAAAATCGGACTTGATATATCACTACTGATGATGACTTACATCAGTTAAATAAAACGCGTTTAGTGACAAGAGTACTCGTTTCTTGTAGTTGCAAAGACGGATTAAAAATACCTTCAATAATTATGAAGCCACCAGCGACAATAAGGCGACACAAATGATGAATCTAATATAAGAGGCTAGCCAGGGTGGCCGAGCGGTTCTCGGCGCTTCAGTCTGGAACCGCGCGACCGCTACGGTCACAGGTTTGAATCCTGCTTTGGGCATGGATGTGCGTTATGTCCTTAGGTTAGTTAGGTTTAAGTAGTTCTAAGTCCTAGGTGACTGATGATCTCAGAAATTAAGTCCCATAGTGCTCAGAGCCATTTGAACCATTTTTTTCTAATATAAGACGCGAATTCTTAAAAAGCTTCTTTGTACGAACTGGAAGCGAACGAGTAAAATGGCTGGCGTCCTATAGAGCTGGGCCAGTTGCTCACAAGTACAGTAGTCACATTAGACGGATCTGCGTTACTTTGTTCGAAGATCTGTACTCTAGTTCTCGGCGGCGGCACGCCACACTACTACAGTGATAAAATATTCAATGTAGCGGAACTTAGAGACTGAGCAGTAGGAAGGTAGGACAACGTGGTCTTTAGAGACGAAGCAGAAGCTCAGACTATGAAAGGCTCTGAAAGGAAATCGGTCTCCCTTTGGAAAATAAGCGCCCCAGCACTTGCCTGCAGCAATTTAGGGACATCACGGAAACTCTACACCTGGAATGCCGGACGGGGATTTGAAACTTCGTCCTCACAAATGCGAGTCCAGTGTGCTAACAACTAAGCCACCTCGCTCGGTGACAGCGGTGATCAGTTGACGGACAGTTCGCGCGCAGTCTCGCGCTGTTGCTTGACGAGTAAACTAGAGAATGTCGGGATGTACAGGGCTTCCCCGGAGGAATGGTCAGTATTCAGGGACACGACAGAAGCAATCATTCAAAGCAAAAACAAGAAGTGCAACACGCATGACTGAACAGCTATGACCATTTCTTCTTCTTCGATGTGTGAAACAAATTTCTTCTACTGCAAGCTGTTTGCATTCCTTATTTTGAGAGGTTGTAGTATTGACCGACACAAGGGAAAAGACTAGTAAACCTTGGCGCTATAGCGCATACCGTAGGAGCTATGAGCGCTTGTGCAACTTCATTACCGTGAAACACATCTTTATCCCTGAACAAGTGGTCGTAGCTCTTAAGGAATGCATTTTAGAACGCATGTTTATTACACAATTTTTTTCTTGTTTTGGTGCATACGAAATCATCCTAAAATACAGAAAGCAAAGAGATTGCTGTAGAAGACATTTGTTTCACAGTACCGAACATGAAGATGTGTTCATAGCTTTTCAGGTACGCAGTTTAGAGCCCATGTTTACTGGACTTTTCTGCTACGGGTGATCGTTCTTGTCAGATCCCTAAATATCGACCATTCCCCCCCCCCCCCCCCACATTTCTGTTGTCGGTACTAGGATACACCGGTGCAGAGAAGCTTATAGTTTGAGAAATCCCATCATTCATCAATGTAACTATTTCATAAAATAAACCTTTGATTGTGAATTTTATTAACTGCATTCCAGTGCTTTATTTAAATAATACTGAACTTTCGTAGGAACCTGCAACTAGACATTGCGACAAAGTATCACATGTGCTCACAAAAGGTGGACAGTAATTTGCGTAATTTGTCAACTCTTTGTCCTATCCCGCCTCAGACACAAAATAACGAGACCAAATAACGTTTATGTCAGGGTCGAAAACTCGTAGGTTCTATGTTAGTTTATAACTGAAAGTTAGTTCAAGCGAGTTTAATGTGACATCTGGATAGGACAGTCATAGTAGTTAGAACACGTGAGATCTGAAGCTGAGTTTAATGGGAAGGAATAATTTCACATGTGGATTTTCTTGCTAGGAAGGAGAGAAATAAAGAGAGACAAGCTTTCACGTTAAGAGAACTTTGGACTCTGGCACATGCCATTGTCTGATGGGATAGAGGTGGTTAAAGTTCTCTTCTGAGGGAACGAGAAGATCGTTTAAGTGTAAGGGTTAGGTGACGTGATGGGATGAACGTAGCGGTGTATGTAACCACACGTTTAATTTGAAGCAGTCACCCTGAATGAACTTGACATTTGGATATAATAGATAAGATTACGTTTCAGAAAATCAGCTTCAACTTTGTATATTTACTATATGAGAAAGGCAGCTATTTGAGCCACCTCGACATGGTCCGCGCGGCTCCCTCCGTCGGAGGTTCGAGTCCTCCCTCGGGCATGGGTGTGTGAGTTGTCCGTAGCGTAAGTTAGTTTGAGTTTGATTAAGAAGGTGTAAGCCTATGGACCGATGACCTCAGCAGTTTGGTCCCTATGAACTTACCACAAATTTGCAAATTTTGTGAAAGACATTTTCGATCCTTTTTTGTTAAACTAATAGAACTGCTATTCCCTCCTTCTTCGACCATTGGTGATATAAGGTTGTATCATTCCTGTAACTTGCATTCTGTGTTAAATACAAATTCTGTCTGAAATGTTTCCTCTTTATTATGCTAGCATAGTGTCTAACTCTCCGTTCGAGCACCAATAAACTTTGTTTTGTATAATTTGTGGCCTGTAAAAGTAGTCAGTTCTGTGATATGACAATCGCAAGCCATAAGCGTTTTCCCATTTCAACATTTATAAGTCTAACCTGCAACCTACAATTCAAATGGCGTCCGATTGTGATTGTTATTATTATTATTATTATTATTATTATTATTATTATTATTATTATTATTATTATCATACAAAATTAAGTCTTTGCATTAACGATTTACGATAACCCGGTTTCCCGTCATCAAGTTTAATGCTTTCCAACGAAGATTGTTTAGGCTCAGCTAATTCTTGAGTGAGAATGAAAGTAAAGCAATCATTTTATGGTGTAAGAAATGATTAACAAAGCCAATACCTTTTTGCCATTTTATGATTGCACATTTTCTTTTCTTATAGACAATGTAACGTATTCTTCCTTTAATAACAAATTTGAAATAACAAGACCCACGCAGAGGGAGAAAGGAATTAAGTTACAAGTACTGAATTGGAGATTAGGGAGAAGCGATAGTTTGGTTGGTATCAGGTCTATGTTAAGTGTAGGGAATCAGCACTCATTCAATATACAAGAGGAGATGGGAGAAAAAAATTTGAATGGTGATTTAGGATTTATATCAAGGATAGCAGGTGGATTGAAAAATCAGTACCAAGCTCATGCCGTTCATATATTTGAAAAGCACTATAGAGCTTTTGAGGATCTATCAGTGACACGTCTATAAAGGAGCATCTGTCAGACTAAAGATGCGCAGGTTAAGAGGACGATGAAGGTATGCAATCCCCGTGTTTAGAGAGTTGGTAGTTTCTGTATGTCGTAGACTTTTTGTTGAGTGGTTAGTAGGTGCAGTTTTTACTTCAATTTGCAGTCGAGAGACAGACCAAGGTATATTAGTGTTTTAGTTAAACACATTGTGTATTGTGTGTACGTGGAGACAGTGTTTGCGCAGCAATCGCCGACACAGTGTAACTTATATGGAATAAAGGGAACCAGCCAGCATTCGCCGAGCAGATGGAAAACCGCCTTGAGAACCATCCACAGGCTGGAAGGCACACCGGACCTCGACACTAATGCGCCGGGCGGATTCATGCCTGGGACCGGCACGCCTTCCCATTCGGGAAGCAGCGAGTTAGACCGCGCAGCTAGCCGGACGGGCAGTTAAACACATAGTCTTAAAAGTTTCATAAAAGTAATGAGTGCAGAATCTGCAGGTGATTCGTCCTGTAATTATCTCCTGGGGGTTTGGAAGTGTTTATATTAAGGAGCCCTTCACTATATCAGTATGCGACCTGGCTATGAAAGGTGGGAGAGGCAGTAGTATATTAAGTACCCTCCGCCACACACAACATAGTAGTTCGTCGAGTGAAGATGCAGATGTTGGTGTAGATGTAGATGTGATGAAGCCAGAGACGTTTCTGATATTTGTGCAGATTAGCGATGCGGTCTAGGAAAGCGGTGACAACAACATGCTTCAGAAAGTGGACAGGAAATGGCAAAGTGGATAGTCATGTCGCCAGTATACTGAAGCGGTAGACAGAAAGTAGTGGAAAGTGGGCAGTTGTGTGAACAACAGTTAGCAACATATCCTTTAACTATCTCTAGGTGAAAAAGGATACAGCCAACAGATATATGGTAGTCTATTTATGCTGAAACGTTTTAAGGAAATATTTTGACATTCTGCACATGTAGATGCAGAAATATAAGCGATAGATCCTGCTGACCATTGTACATCTGACCGATCTGGGACACTATTTACACATAAGTCATTGCTTAGAATCTTAAAGACGCCAGAAGATTAGGTTGGAAGGGCTCCAGCGAAATTCTCGCCAGATGTGCTTATTGGGACCGATGACTGTGTAACGTTACAAACAGCTGGTCCGTCTGCCGTAGTATCGACTGAATCTTACAACTCGGTTGTAGGCCGGCGTGAATGTTACTTCGGGTGGCCACATGCGAGCCGGAATATAACGGGAGAGCTAAGCGGAAGTAAAGGGGCTAGCAAACCACTAGGTCATCGGTGATTTCCCAGGCACGAAGATGGGTCTTTTCCGGCGGTGTGGTCGCGGGACGAGCTAAGATGACCTGACTGGTTTGGTGCGGCTCTCCGTGAAATACTCTCCAGTGCCAACCTCTGTGTATCAGAGTAGCACTTGCAACCTACGTCTTCAATTATTTGCTGGATACCAGTCTCTGTCTTCCTCTGCAGTTTTTGCCCTCTACAGCTCCCTCTTGTACCATGGAAGTTATTCCTTAAAGTCTTAACAGATGTCCTACCGTACTGTCCCTTCTGCTTGTCATTGTTTTCAGTATATTGCTTTCCTCGCCGATTCTGCACAGAATCTCCTCATTCATTACCTAATCAGTCCACAGAGTTTTCAACATTCTTCTGTAGCACCACATTCAAATGCTTCGATTATCTTCCGACCCAGTTTTCCCACACTCCATGTTTCCCTACCATGCAATGCTGTGCTCCAAATGTAATTTCTTCCCCCAATTAAGGCTTATGTTTGAGACCAGTGGACTTCCCTTAGCCAGGAATGCTCTTTTTGCCTGTGATAGTCTACTTTCTATGTCATCCTTCCTCCGACCATTATGGGATAATTTGCTGTTTAAGTTGCAGAATTTCTTAACTTTGTCTACTTCGTGGTCACCAGTTTTGATCTTAAGTTTCTATCTTTTCTCATTTCTGCTACTTCTCATTACTTTCGTCCTTCTTCGATTTATTCTCAGTCCATATTCTGTGCTCATTAGACTGTTCATTCCATTCAACACGTTCTGTAATTCTTCTTCGCTTTCGTTGTTGATGCCAGTATCATCAGCGGATATTATCACTGATATCCTTTCACTTCGAGTTTTAATTCTATTCTTGAACCTTCTTTTTTTTATTCCCATCATTGCTTCTTCAAAGTATAGATTAAACAGCAGGGGGAAAAACTAAATCCCTGTCTTACACCCTTTTTAACCCGAGAACTTCGTTCTTGGTCTTCCACTCTTATTGTTCGCTCTTGGCTCTTGTACATATTGTATATTGCCCGTATTTCTCTATAGTTTAGCCTATTTTTCTCAGAATTTCGAACATCTTGGACCATTTGACACTGTCGAACGTTTTCTCCAGATCGACAAATCCTATCAACGTGTCTTGATTTTTCTGTAGTTTTCTTGCATTATCAACCGCAACTTCAGAACAGTCTATTTGGTGCCTTTACCTTTCCTAAAGCCAAACTTACCGTCATCTAATACATCCTCAGTGTTTTTCCCATTTTTCTGTATATTATTCTTGTCAGCAACTTGGATGTATGAGCTGTTAAGCTGATGGTGTTGTAATTATCGCACTTGACAGCTCTTGCAATCTTCGGAATTGTGTGAATGTTTTTCCGAAAGCCTGATGGTATATCGCGAGTCTCATAGATTGTACACACAAACATGAGCAGTCGCTTTGAAATTCAAGTGGAATATCTAAACTATTATAATTTTAAAGAAAATACGTTGCAAGAATGGTAGAGAAAAACCAATGACAGTTTTTGAACCGCTACGATGGGACGAGGTCATTGAACATAAATATATGTCCCAAGCTTTAATAATTAATAAGTTATTAATATCATGACCACCGTTGTTTATAATAAATTGTAACAATTGAAACCATCATGAAAGTCATACCTGTGATAAACTAAATGAAAGAGGTTAACGCCTGCAATATCCTGCACAGATTATTTTTCTAATTAAACAACTACAAAAAAAGTTACAAGCAATTTAGTTTATTTGCATAAATAGGAGCCATTACTACAGCATCTCCCACAGAGACACAAATGATCTTACCAGCATGAGTTTCCTTCTTTAATATTCCAATAACTCTCGATATATATTTCATTATAGTTGTGATTTATATAATTCATCAAGTTACTGTTTTGACTTAAGTACTGCATGTAGCAATTTATATGTTTCAGATTTGTTTAAAATTGTTAAAATAATGCATAAGTGCGTTTATTAAGATGTTGCAAAATGGCTGCAAAGAATTCTGTATGCTCAGTCCCAAGTATTTATATGAAATTATTGAGAAAATTACGAATCGTAGTCACGATGAAAGGATCTACACTGAATCAAGTCATGGTCATGCGCTGTACCTTTAAATAAGCGTGCAGGGCTCGCTGGTCCTCCTCGTGTAGTCACCTGCCTGCAGTTCTGATGAGGTATATTTCAACTTGGTTTCGTCTGGAGTCGGTAAGGCTATGAGCGGTGCAATGCCGCGAGTGTTATTTTCGTGTGGCGGGACTTGTGCTGCCGTGTGTAAATGCCATGTCTGCACACGTAGTCCACGATGCAACCTCGTCATAAAATCGCTGAATTTTGAAAGTGATTCGGCTAAGGAACGTGGTATGATACCGCTATTTGCAACCCCCTCACGCCACCGCCACGATATTTCTCCATTATTTGTAATATATTCTGTCTCGATACCACGTCAGAGGTTCTGCGATATATCAACTGAGTTATAGGCGATGACTGATGGAGAAGGATCAAAAACAGTAGCAGATGGTATGCTGATTGACGTCATAAGAAATATACATTAGCTTTTCAGATCTCTAGTGTTACGCTATCTGCTAGAAATGATGTCTATGATTTGGAATCAAGTCTTTCCATTCAAACACACCCTGCGCTGGATCCTATGGAGAAGTACTCTAATGATTACAGTCGCAAGTGAATCTTATTTCTGGCATTTTCATGTCTCGAAACAAGTCACCTTATAGCCACAAGTGAATCATATTTGTGGCACTCACATATCTCGAAACGAGTCACCATCCTCGATCCCGTCTGCTGCAGTAAAATTCCAACGTGGTTTTAGTCAGTCCCTACGCATCTTCCGACTGCTGTCATTTCCGCAGCTTTGCGCATGTGATCGTCCCAATTTAAGTCGGAACTGGGTATAAGTCGGAGAAAGCCATATCCACCACCCTCTGCAGCCCGTGTAGGAACAGAGCGACCTGAGTTAGTGTGACAGGACAGTATTTTGACCAATCGGTGGAAATGGGCGCATTGTGGTGCGTCCCCATACTACATACAGATACTACAGTCCAAAGCAGATCCATGTCCCCCAGGTCCCACTCAAGTATATCAGCCCAACATGCTGTCATCGTTATTCTGTATCATCCAACAGAGAAACATTACGAAATATAAAAGCTCCACTAACTTCATCCAATATAGAGCTCGATAAGATTTTTACCGCATCTCTCTCCTCCGATATATAGAAAACAAATACCATTTGTGTGCCGGCATCGAGCACATGTGACAGTCCTATTAAATATACAGGTATTGATCAACTAGGGCAACGGCCTTGCTGCAGTGGATACACTGGTTCCCGTGAGATCACCAAAGTTAAGCGCTGTGGCCATCCAGGCCATCATGCGCTGCTGCCATTTTTCGGGGTGCACTCAGCCTCGTGAGGCCAATTGAGGAGCTACTCGACCGAATAGTAGCGGCTCCGGTCAAAGAAAACCATCATAACGACCGGGAGAGCGGTATGCTGACCATACGCCCCTCCTGTCCGCATCCTCCACTGAGGATGACACGGCGGTCGGATGGTCCCGGTAGGCCACTCGTGGCCTGAAGACGGAGTGCTTTTATTGATCAACTGCACAGATCAGTTTAAAGTTTCATCACATGTACTGTAGGAAGATGGCCGTATCCCACAGCCTATACTATAAGTCGCAAGAGACGCTCCCTGTGACCCTGTGTTGTTGTTTGAAACATTGTTTTTTTTCTGCTCTAACACGCTTTGTACACTGCCATACATTTTGTTTTTCCGCCACGACTTCGAGGTCTCTGTCAGGTTCTAAACTGACATTAACACATTCTGATCCACAGCCTCTAACAGAAAACTAGACCTCTCACTGTGACGCGACTGAAGTCATTCAGGAGGGCTGCTGTGATGTCAGCTTATGACTTTATTGGCGTCATTCAAGATGGCTGCCTTGACGTCAGCTGATGACGTGAGTACCGTTACCCAATATAGCGGGAAAGTGCCACACCCCCCTGCCAAGCCCCCCTGGCGCGAAGTTTGACTTTTGGAGGGAAGAGAGGTCAACTGGGCTAGCTCTTCATTTAAACTCATCTGTCACAGTGATGGAATAGCTGATGGCTCTGCGTTCCGTTTCGACTGATTCCTCATATTACACTCATGTACGCAGTCACTGTTTTGGTGCTAGCCATCCCCAGCAGGTGTCACCCATCCACAAAACTCTTCTTTCAACTCAAACAAGCGTTGTCAGTCAATCATTATGTGGTAACTAACAACGCGTCAGGGACAGATGGGATGAAAAAGAGACCGCCGATGTACTGAAATAATAAGCATTACAGTTGACAGTGAGAACAATTTTAGCAATTTTACAGTAATTTCAACACCAACCACTGATGTGACAGCATGTTTCCCAATTTCAGCATCACAGCTAAACCACCCCTTCTCCACTTTGCGAGTATCATTGCGAATGTAGATAGATGATTGTGCAGTACATCCATTATTTGTTAATTGTCGAACACATACCAGCTAGTGCTCTAAATATTTCTAGCACCTCGGGCATAGTGCATAATTTGTCATCTATCTCTATGCAGGTGGGAGTCGCAGAGCATTCTCGCAGTCTTATGGTAAAATTAGACTAAAATGTCTTCCCACACTGTCTTTGACCAGCACGCACTGCAGCACCATTACCAATTTAATCTGAAGCTGACCGGAAGAAGACTGCTACATTCCGCCAGCCAAGTTATCGCCTATCCAAGTACACAAGATTTCTCCAGATGCTCCCATTTCGAGGAAGTTAGCACCCCTTATCGGTGTATAGTAACTGATTTGAAAGTGTTGTGATGGTTAAGAAGAACAAGAAACAGTTGATTTATATGCATGATGGAGCTCTAGACGGATGGAGTTCGAAGCATTTCACGTAAATCAACTACACTATGAACTCTAAAGTATGGTTCTAGAGTCTAGGATCAGAACCTGGAAAGTATTGGTAAGAGAGAAAATAAACACACGCACTCCTAATACTTCAACGTTGTGCACTTAAAACAGGCTATAAAGTTAGATCACTTGAGTTTCCGACCTATGAGTCATGTGGAATGCAGCGCTGTTAATACTCCAATGTAAGAAACATATTTCCAGCGCATTACATACATCATTCTTGAAGATTTCTCTACGATAAACTATGGTACCGAACCATAAAACGAGAAAACAGTGGCTCTGTGTGATACATGCACAATACAGCTTTCCAGAGATTTAAAGCGTCCACTGTCCACATCCGATCACGGTTCAGAAATTATACTATGCCCACATGCAGTCCTATAAAACGGGGAACACCTCTTGCAAGGAAACAGATAAACGCATAGCAGTGGTGTCCAACATGTGAAATTACAAGTGATGCCGCCACAAACTGTGAACAGCACATCTGCCAAGCAGATGTATACACATGGGATTGAAGTGTCTCACAAACACATATCGCTAACTTAATTATGAAACTGAAGAAACTGCAGTATCCATTTTACACTTAAGATGCAACAGGGGAATGGAGTACATTCCATAAATCTCGGTTCGTTTAGAGGAATGTGTCACGTTTCATCACGCGTAAGGTGGAAGTCCTCTGATGACAAGAGGTTTACTGTTAAGTAAAGTAGACACTGCTCTAAGACCCACACCGAACAAGCGGTTGTATACGAGTCGAACGCAGGCTATGTCACACAACTTATGCATCCTGATGGAACATCAGGGAAAAAGAATGGTCAAATGACCTGCAGAAACTTCTCCCTCTCTCTCCCTCTCTAGAATGCATCATCAGTTTACCATTAAATCGTACCTCATTACAACTCAATCTCAACCGACCTATCCATCCACTCCAAGGCATTCTTTAACGCAAATGCAAGTACGTTTAGAGGAAAATGGTTCTCTGTCTTCCTGAAAAGCGTCAAATACAGTAGTCGACTTACATGTATCACTGTTACCTCGATCGACATGCAGTAGAATGCTACCTCAACAGAAAAAAAGTGATTGTTTCCCTGGTTCCCTTCACTTCCATGTCGACATTTTCTCGGATACCTCTTGCTGCCGCATGCTTGTTCCAATGTACAAATTGTTCTGCGCCAAGCACAAGTCATGCAAGTACTTCCTGAATTTCCCCACATTTTGGTGCACATTCCATGAATAGATACATATTTTCCGTAATTCTATCGATTTTTTTGTGTGTCGGTTCTACCCATGCGATCATAACATAACCTCTCGTTCTGTGTTCTAAAATTGCTTGTAACTGTATCCAGCTGCCTCCACCCCGCATATTCCACATTTGCAGAGCGTCCGCTCTGTTTTCTGTATGTCTGTGTATATGCATGTGTACTAAGTCAGTCGGACTCCAGACCCCATGGCGACCACACTCTTTCCCTCCATTTTCCCCCCGCCATCTTGTGTTATGCCACAGAACAGACGACAGCGCCCTCTGGTGGCAGCACTGTGTAATAGGTCAGTTGGACTCTGGACCCCATGGCAACTACACTTGATAGTGGTACTGCCTCTAATTTTTTAAATAAATAGTGCACACAAAATAAAGACTTATGTCCAGCACAGGTCAAGTCCTCTTCCTGCCATTTCCTAGGATGAGGTGACAGTCAGATGGCTTAGATTAGTGAAGGTAGCCCAACTGCCCTTTCTTTCCTGCCATTATCTTAAGTTATCAGAGATAGCCCAACCGACCTATCTTCCCTCCAAAATTCAAACTTCCCGCCAGTTCCTAAGAAGAGGTGATGGTTGGATGACTTAGGTTAGTGGAGGTAGCCCAAGTGACCTGTTTACCTACCATTTTCTTAGGTTAGTAGAGGTGTGTTGCATAGTCCAGATGAAATTTGAACTTCCCCCCATTATATGGGGGAGGGGAGGGAAGAGGGGGTTGGGTTAGTGGAGATAGCCCAATTGACCTATCTTCCCACCAAAATTCAAACTTGCCGCCAAAATCTGCCACCTTGATGACGTCATCGTAGCCATCTAGGATGACGTCATGCACTGTTGTCAAGTTTACAGGCCACCATATTGGATGACGTCATCGCCGCTGTCTTGGATACATCTGGTAACAATGGAGAGTGGGGCCACACATACTTTGTCCCTCTACTTACAATACTAATAGGTTCCTTAGTTCTTAGACAGTAGATGCAATTGCTTAGTATTTTCGTTTACTTTGTATTTAACACAGGTACATGTACATATCGCATTCCTATCTGGTTGCACCTTCTGCCAGCCAGTCATGCATGAGCACAAGTCACTGCCTCCTCTCCTACTACTGACATCAGCACGTATTGTTAAGTGCGGACAGTTTATACTTTCGCTTCGCATAAAGCGGTGTATTACTTCTCATTGCTGTTTATTTTATGCTTACGTGTACAAATCAAAAGAACTGCTTATTCCTATACAAATTACTTCATCTTAAAATACACTCCAGATGCAAAATTACACTTATAGTTATGTACACTATGTACAATTATCTTGTGATAGAAAGAAAAAATGCTACCCAGCTTCATAATTCTATAAAAGCTTTTACATCGTTGTGAGATCAGATACCCTTGTCTCTCCCTGTTTTCTCATAGTCTAATCTGTACGTCCCAGGGTATGGTATTTTTGAAATTTTATATGGCCCTGAATAGAGTAATTGCCACTTATTCAGTATGCCAAATTTTGTTGTTTTTGTGAGGGGTGTATGTCGTAATAAACCGGTTAAATCCTTTAAAGACTCGTTCTACTGGGCTTGCCTCTGGGTAAGAAAAGCTTAGTAATACATGTTTTATGCCCTGTAGAAAATTGTTTCCACTTTTGCCCAACGAAGTATGAAGTATTATCGGTTAGTAGTACCTTTGGTTTACCTAATCTTCTCAAATAGTTACTCTCAGTTCTTTTACTAATATTTGTGGCTGTTGAGTTTTTAATGGCATACATTTTTATGTTTCGAGAAAATATCGTATAGTGCTACTACGTATCTCACTCCTCCTTTATTTCTTGGATATGGATCAGCTATGTCTAGGGATACTATATCTAGAGGAATTTTTGTGAGTATTGGATGTAGCTCAGTATATTTTGACACATTGGACTGTTTTGAATTTTGAAATATTGCACACTATCTTAATACCTGTAGGATCGGCCTTACAGTATATTTGCCTATTCTATAATGTCCCCATAGTTCATGTGCGTGTCTTACAAATTCGCCGATACGATCTTCAGGAATATATACACACCATTGATCAGATTTTTCATGTTTCCTATGAAACAAAACGTCCTTGTACTCCTGATACCACTTACTTACCTTGCCACCTCCATCTTGCTTAAGGTTTTGCATGACTTTACTCCATCTGCGATCTTACTGTTGTATAATTTTCATTTGCTTACAAAACTTATGGTAATCAGACTGTTGTGTTGTACCTTGCATTAATAATGTCTTGACTTCTGCATCTTGCACTGTTAATTCCCCAAACCTAGACAGGGCGTCTGCAATAACATTATGACTTCCTTTAACATAAATGGTTTCGAAATTGAATTCTTGTAAATATAGACACCACCTAGCTTATCTACAGTGCAATAGTTCACATACTAAAAGAAACGACAGTGATTGATGGTCACAGTAAACTTTAGTATTCTTACCCCACAAAAAAATTCAATCTTTTTAAATGCTCATATTACAGCTAAACTTTCCTATTCTGACACAGAGTAAGATCTTTCTGCTTCTAATAACGTGCGACTAGCAAAACTGATGACCTTGGGTACTTCTTTACCTTCTTCTCCTAGCATGTGGAACAAGCATGCTCCCAGCCTCTGACATGAGGCATCTGTGCATAGAAAAAAAATCCTTCGACATGTTAGGGTGGCTAAGAATGTTTGCATTGACTAATGCCTGCTTAATTTTATTAAAGTCCTCCTGAGACACTTATCATCCCATAATCAAAGCTTATTCTTTCGTATCAAGAAGAGTAATGCATCACTGTTCATCAGTTGCTGGAGCACGAATTTACGACAGAAGGGTGTTAGTCCTAAAAAGCGTTTAGTTGTTTTTTATTCCTTGGAGCTGGAGAATTGCGTATCGCATAAATTTTTTGGGATCAAGTAATATACCTTGTTCTGATACATGTACTAAAAATTTGAATTGCTCCTTATCGAAATTAGACTTTTTTTTAAACTGTCTCTTACTTCGTAATCTGCAATGGTATTGCCCTTATCTAACGCTCCTGCGTCAGCTTGACTAATCATACCACTTAGATTTTCATTGATTCTCTCTCTCTCCTTAGCACATGCTGAGACAACTTCTAATATAGCTACCCTTTACGTAATCTCTTCTACAGCTAGAGGTTCACTTCCATAGTCTTTATTTAGATTTTTAACGGCAGTGGTTACCTTCTTTACTGTCGAACACAGCTACTTTTGTGTGTCTTCAACATTTGTGTTAGCGTCTGTGAGTTTCTTTACCTGTTGCTCTGCTAGATCATTATGGTCGTTAAAAGAATATACATTCTGTTTTAACTCCGTAATGTTAATGTAAACTTCAGAAAGTACTTCATGCTTTACTTTTCTTCATGTCATTTAATTTTTCGTACATTTCAGTGCGAAAATTTTTGGTTAAGTCATTGAATTTCTGTGAGACCTTCTCTTGCTTATCCTTAAAAACTTGTTTATGTTCTTTTTTCATTATATTTAGGTCTTGTGTGACGGTGTTCACAGTGTGTGTCAAATTATCGATTTTGGTACCCATATCTTGTTTCATATCACTGAAACTGGTGTTCATACTGCGTTTCATATCACTGAGATTTGTGTTCATATCATCAAATTTCTTGTTGATCTTAGATAGTAACTGCCATGTCAGTGCTTCAGTTGTACTACTGTGGTTGCTGTCAGCTGTACTTCCCAAGTTAATGTGTGTGCTGTGACCAAGTGGTGTTCGTAACGTGCTGTCAAGATTGATATTTGTGTTGCTCTCTCCAAGAGCAGTACATCACTTTGGGAGATGCATGAGACGAGCGGTCTAAGGCGCTGCAGTCCTGGACTGTGCGGCTGGTCCCGGCGGAGGTTCGAGTCCTCCCTCGGGCATGGGTGTGTGTGTGTTTGTCCTTAGCATAATTTAGGTTAAGTAGTGTGTAAGCTTAGGAACTGATGACCATAGCAGTTAAGTCCCATAAGATTTCACACAAATTTGAACATGTGGAGATGCATGACATTGTCTCGTCAATTGTAAACATTGTGTCGTCAAGGATATTGTGTTGTGAAGCTTCGCTATCATTTGTCACACCTGTGACGCTCATCTCTGATCTACTTAAACTTTCTGCGGTAGGCATGCATGGCGCCTGAACTTCAATTTCCCGATCACCCAATTCTACGCCATCTTGGCTGATTGCGTTTTTGCTATTGCTATCAACAATGGACATATATTTTTCGGCCATGTTGAATGAATATGCTAAAATAAAAATTTCACAAAAACGTTAAAATTTCATGTGCTAATTATTATAGTTGACAGTTGCAATTTACAGGATGTCAAAGCCTATTTTACGTCTATTACGATGCGCGGACTATTGTGTCAAAATTCTTTATGTTTTACTGGCAATGCGTGCCACACTGAAAAATTCATGTAAATTTTCCACCGTAAAAAACAAGGAAGGGAATAACGAGGAAAAAGTTTCTACCCATATCAAAAGCGGCGCTACCAAACGTAATTAAGCAAGCAACTTGCATAGCCGTTCTACCTTTCATGCGCCGAACAAAACAGCTTACTATGGAAAATTTTACGCAACCTATGTCGAAATTCTTATTCCTTTCCAAAATTTTGTCCTCAATTTTTCCTTTTTGCTGCACTTGCTCCCCGCCTCACAACCCTACTCACAACCGGTGCCCTGAAGTCATGGCATTCAGATCGCCAGTTGTGTTGTAATAATAAAAAAATTACATACATATATCAAAGGAAAAACAATTTAAAGGATAATACAACTGCATTATTAGAAATGTTCTGAGTCTACGAATTTGCGCTATTCGGACTTCCTCTCTTACATTTCAATTGTAGATGCAGGCAGCAGACTTCAAGGACACCAGTGCGTGTCAAAAAATGAATAAAATCCTCCTTACTTGGCTCCACTTCACTTCAATAAAAATACTCAATACTGTTGTTAAATATAGTCTTATGCATACTCACATATGATACATAATACTCGTAATACTTCATACTTTAAGCCGTACATCTTCATCGTCCTTGAAAAAGAAAATCATGTACAAATAAAAATGAATGATGTTTTTTTTTTCATTTGTCTGCGCCTTACCGCGCATTCATAATTAATGTCTTTTTTATCCTGGGCTGTTTGACCATGTACCTACACAAATGGACTGGGTCCTTAGTTATCTTCAGCTACTTGGAGACCATTCGCAGACATTCATGGACTCCATGTTCCCAAACAACGACGGAATTTTTGCGGATTACCATGCGCCATGTCAGTGGGACATGGCTGTTCGTGACTGGTTTGAAAAACAGTTCGAGCGAATGATTTGGCTACCCAGATCGCCCGATTTCAATCCCCTCAAACATCTATGGGACATAATCGAGAGGTTAGTTTGTGCACAAAGTCCTGCACCGGCAACATCTTTGCAACTATGGATGGCTACAGAGACAGCATGGCTCAATACTTCTTTCAGGGAACTTCCAACGACTTGTTGAGTCCCTGCCATGTTGAGTTGCTGCCCTGCACCGGGTAAAAGGAGGTCCGACACGGTATTAGGGCGTATCGCAGGACTTTGTCACCTCAGCGTATGTAAAGCAGCGGAACTGTGTCTGCAGGTAACCCGGTACATATACTCGCTTCTTATAACGCTCCACTGTTGCTGTGCAACGGTCTTAGCGTGGGACGACATGTGTAACTTACTCGCTGAAGTCCTTAGGTACCAGTATGTTTCTTCTGAACAGTCAATTGGAAGTCTGTCGTTGAGGCTGATATTTTTGACGCTTGGTTGGTATTTTCCAACCGAATTTTGAGGTCGAAGAATAAGTATTCCGAATATACTACAGTTATTGATTCAAAATATCCGTAGTAGCCTTCTGTATTGAATTTACGTACCAAAACAGAGTCTTACTAGATACTAAGACAAAAAAGTTAGACACCACGGAAGAGATATCCTAATGGGATGGAAATCGGTAGCTGCGATGCGCATATATACACGAACATATAATTACAGTCTCAGAAGAAATCGACAATTTGTTCAAGAGAAAGAGCTTCACAAATTGAGTTAGTCAGTAACGCGTTGGTTCACCACCGGCCCTTGTGAAAGCAGTTATTCGGCTTGGCATTGAGTGACACAGTTGTTGGATGTCCTCCTGAAGGATATCGTGCTGATTTTTGTCCAGCTGCCTCGTTATGTCGCCAGATCCCGAGAGAGCTGGAGGTTCGTGCCCATAATGGTCCAAATTTCCTCAACTGGGGCGACATCCGGCGATCTTGCTGGCCCAGATATGGTTTGGAAAATACGAGGGTGAGTCAAATGTAAATCTGAAAAATATTTTTTAAACATTATTTATTGCGCAGTAGTGATACAAAGCTGTATTACTTTTCAACATAATCTCCCCCATGCGCAATGCAAGTCCTCCACCGCTTACAAAGTGCATAAATTCTTTTAGAAAAAAATTCTTTTGGTAGTCCGCACAACCACTCATGCACCGCGTGGCGTACCTCTTCATCAGAACGGAACTTCTTTCCTCCCATTACGTCTTCGAGTCATCCAAATATATGGAAATCACTTGGGGCAAAGTCTCGTGAGTATGGTAGATGAGGAAGACACTCAAAATGGGTCAAATGGCTCCGAGCACCATGGGACTTAACATCTATGGTCATCAGTCCCATTGAACTTAGAACTACTTAAACCTAACTAACCTAAGGACATCACACAACACACAGTCATCACGAGGCAGAGAAAATCCCTGACACTCAAAATGCAGGTCTGTGATTGTTGCAACTGTTGTACGAGCAGTGTGGGGCCTTGCATTGTCATGTTGCTAAAGGACACCTGCTGACAGCAATCCACGTCGCTTTGATTTGATTGCAGGCCGCAGATGATTTTTTAGGAGATCTGTGTATGATGCACTGGTGACAGCGGTCCCTCTAGGAGTATAATGCTCCAAAATGACGCCCTTTTCGTCCCAAAAGAGAGCCAGGATAACGTTCCCTGTACATGGTTCTGTTCGAAACTTCTTTCGCTTTGGTGATGAGGAACGGCGCCATTCCTTGCTCGCTCTCTTCGTTTCCTGTTGGTGAAAGTGAGTCCAGGTTTCGTTGCCAGTAACGATTCTTGAAAGGAAGTCATCACCTTCTCGTTCAAAGCGCCGAAGAAGTTCTTCACAAGCATCAACACGTTCTCTCACATCAGGAGTCAGCACTCATCTAGCAGACACTGTAAAACTGGAGCACATTATGCACAATGTGGTGTGCTGACCCATGACTAATCTGCAAACATGCTGCAGTGTCATTCAGTGTCACCCAGCGGTTTTCCTTCGCTATGGCTTCAATTGCTGGAATGTTCTGTGGAGTCACAACTCGTGCGTGACCTGGACGAGGAGCATCTTCCACTGAAGTCACACCATTTCCGAACTTCCTGCTCCATTCGTAGACTTCCTGCTGTGGCGAACTTGTATCACCGTACTGAATATTCATTCGTCTATGAATTTCAATAGGTTTCACACCTTCAATAAGCAAAAACCTAATAACAGAACGCTGTCCTTCCCTGGTGAAGGTCACAAGTGGGGCGGCCATCTTTATACTGATAGTGCGACGGTATGTGTGCATCTGCACTACGCTGCCACCTACAGGCCATTCTGCACACTGTTTGTAGCACGGTTACCAACTTACAAGATAACGGCGCGAAATTTCGATTTGTTATTGCAAATTTAAAGTTTTCATTTGACTCACCCTCGTACGAAGACAAGTAGTATAAACTGTGCCGTGTGCGGGCGGGTATTAAAAGGCTGAAATGTGAGCCCAGGATCACTTTTCATGAAGGGCAACGAAACTGGGCGTGGAATATGGTGGACTTACCGCTGTGCTCCAAGGGTGCTGTGGATGACAACCAAACCAATCTTGCTATGAAAAGAAATGGCACCCCAGACCATCACTCCTGGCTGTTGAGCGGTGTGGTGGGAGATAATTTGGTATCCTATCGCTGTCCAGGGCGTCGTCAGACATGTCTTCGTCTAGGAATCTCATTGACAAAGTAGAACTGTCTTCAGGGATGAGTCCCGCTTCGAATTTAGGCCCGATGTCCAACGCAGACGTGTCCGGAGAGACCCTGAACGGCGTTGGGGAACCAACCTGATTGTCACCCACCATACGTCTGGAGTTTTATCTGCAAGGCCCTCCGACGATACTGTGATTCTGACGGTCTAACGCGCCTGTTGGATAGCATTTGGCACGCTATCTGTCAGGAGGACATCCAACGAGTGTATCAATCAGTGCTAAACCGAATAACTAATTGCATAAAGGCCGGAGTTAGACCGACGCGTTACTGACTTGCTCAGTTTGTGAAGCTCTTTCTCTCGGACAAATAATCCAATTTTTCTGAAAATGTTATCTTTGTTTGTCTGTGCACGTACGCCACATCTATCGATTTCCATTCCATTCCTATAATTTCTTCGTGGTGCGTCGTTTTTCTGTCTTAAGAGTGTATGTATTTAGATAACATATGTGGTTATCACATAGTAGCAGTTATTGGGGGAAACATCATTTCAGAATGTTATCAGCGCCTCGTCCGAGGGAGAGCACTGTGTAAGCAGCTCGAGAGCCGGGCAGTTAGGGGTGTCGATGCACCCCGCAAGGCGGCGTCGATGGCTTTGTTTGCCTGCCGGTGGGGAGCGCGTGGCATCAAAATTCCGTCGCGTTTCGCCAAACAAAAAGCGGCGGCGAGTGTCCGGTAATTGCAGCGCAGCGGCGGCATCAATCACTGATAGGCGGGCGGCCGTAATCTGCGCCGTGACGGATGTGCGGGGCTGCCCCGGCCGCGCTATCGCCGGCTGCAGCGGCGCACGTGCCTGCGCATGCGCGCTGCGGATCCGCCGCCGCTATCGGCCGCCACCTGCAGCGGGCCGCACCGACGCCACCCCAGCGCTGGCGGCGCGCTCTCAGCGGCCGGTCTCGCCAAACTGCACAGCCACACAACATTCGTTTATACGACTGCAGAATCCGCAATCGAGATACGTATTATGTAAACTGAAGATGGCGGAGGGAGAAAAGAAAGGAAAGGGCTATTGATGTCATCGGGAACTTTATGTGGAATCAGCGGCGACAGTGAAAATGTGTGCTGGGCTGGGACCCGAACCCGGGAGCTCCTGAGTATTAGGCAGTTGCGTTAACCGCTGCACCATCCCGACACAGTGTCTATCGCAGTTCCGCAGGCTTTCGACACCGTTCCTCACAAGCGTCTTCTAACCAAACTGCGTGCCTACGGAATATCGCCTCAGTTGTGCGACTGGATTCGTGATTTCCTGTCAGAGAGGTCACAGTTCGTAGTAATAGACGGAAAGTCATCGAGGAAAACAGAACTAATATCCGGCGTTCACCAAGGAAGTGTTATAGGCTCTTGTTGTTCCTGATCTATTGAAAGGTAGCTACACTGAGCCACAGCGCCAGAGATTGCGCCAAAGATTATTATTCCGCCGCCTCCACTGGTGCAGTAGTATTTGAGAGGACGTCGAGAGCAGTAGTATTTCAGAGGATGTCGAGGGCAGTTGTTCTGTTGGGCGAGAGAGTAGATGCTGTTCGGTTGGTCTAATGTATAGATGGAAGATGTTGCAGTTATCACAATGTATTTTTCGTCAATATATATTGAGGTAAAAAAAAAGTATTACAGATTTCTTTAGTGACAATGCCTCTTGGTCACAGGTTCAGTCAACAAAGCATCTGGCTCATGTTCATGTATTAGGCTTGTAAGGCTCGTTTCTATGTGCAATTATAGTATTTCTGGGTTGTCAATTAGTTCATCGTAAATGGTGTTTAAAATATCTTGTAGTATTGAGGAAGAGCCGAGCCAGATACATGTACGTTGAGTCACACTACCACACACAGAACAGTTACACTTGTGCTTTGTTGTTTCATAGCTTTTATAGTTGCAGGGGACTTAATTAATCAATTGTGTTAATGGAAATTCCTTGTCATTCTTTATTTTTATTTTATGCAGTCAGATTGCGCGCTAATACTACTCAGGGCCAACCGGTTACGAGACTTCGTAACCGGACACACAGCCACTAAAATTATTGCATTTATTCATTATTCTTTTTAATTAAGCCCCCATGCACTATATTAACGACATAGGAGACAACCTGAGTAGCCGTCTTAGATTGTTGTCATTTGCCGTCTTGTAAAGTCATCAGATGATCAAAACGACTTGCAAAATGATTTAGATAAGATATCTGTATGATGCGAAAAATGGCAATTGACCCTGAGTAGGAAAAAGTGTGAAGTTATTGAGATGAGTATCAAAAGAAATCAGTTAAACTTCGATTACGCGATAAGTCACACAAATCTGAAGGCTATAAATCCAACTAACTACTCAGGGATTAGAATTACAAATAACCTAAATTGGAACGATCACATAGATAACATTGTGGGTAGAGCAAACCAAAGACAGCGATTCGTTGGCAGAACACTTAAAAGGTGCAACAGGTCTACTAAAGAGACTGCTTACACAACGCTTGTCCGCCCTATTCTGGAGCATTGCTGTGCGGTGTGGGATCCGCATCAGGTGGTTCAAAATCGTTCAAATGGCTCTCAGCACTATGGGACTTAACATCTAAGGTCATCAGTCCCCTAGAACTTAGAACTGCTTAAACCTAAGTAACCTAAGGACGTCACACACATCCACCGCTTCAGGTGGAACTGACGTATGACATCGAAAAAGTACAAAGAAGGGCAGCTCGTTTTGTATTATCGCGAAAAAGGGGATACAGTGTCGCAGACATGATACGTGAATTGGAGTGGCAATCATTAAAACAAAGGCGATTTTCGTTGCGACGGGATCTTCTCATGAAATTTCAATCACCAGTTTTCTCCTCCGGTTGCGAAAATATTCTGTTGGCACCCACCTACATAGGGAGAAATTATCAACACGATAAAATAAGAGAAATCAGGGCTCGCACAGAAACATTTAAGAGGTCATTTCTCCCACGTGCCTTTCGAGAGTGGTACGGTAGAGAGACAGCTTGAAGGTGGTTCGTTGAAGCCTTTGCCACACACTTTATTGTGAATAGCAGAGTAATCACGTAGATGTAGATGTAGACTGGCTCGTCACACCGGTCGGGCGATCCACACTAGGACTGTTGTTATTTTTAAAAATATTGGAAGTCCGATTTATCGATATGTAAAGCTATATCGTTCAAGGTCCTCGTTAAATCGAGCAATGACGTCGATATATCATTATATGGACAGAAGAAGTATCGACGTACCAGCCTACAAAAATATCGGCTGCACACTATGTATACTGCCGTTTTACTGCTACATATTTAAGTATTAATTTTTTATGAGATATCCTGTACGTCAACAAGCTAGCAGCCTGCTTATCCCCCTTAGAGCAAGAACGGAAAGAAAAGCAATGTACGTTCACGCTTGGCGATAACCACTTTACTAACAACGGTAAATGCACGTAACAGGCACAATGGAAGGTGTCCGATGTGTCCGTCGTTCGGTTTCGTCGTATATCGGATTTGTCCTGAACACTTCATGTCGATTTTCCTGGAGTTTTTTTGTTTTTTTTTTTTTTCTGCAAACGCCTGCGACCTAGCAATTGTAGTGCCAAGATTGCGTGGCGAAGTTAAACGTTGCAGTTTCTGTTGGTAGCGCCGAGTGCCGATTGTGTCGGCATTTCCTCTCACACATCCCCGCCCACGGCAAAGACTAATCTTGTCACACAGATTTTTGTTCATCATTTTCAGAACAGCTTTTTAAGAATGCCGATGTGAAGAAATAGCACACCAGCTGCGTTAAAAAATCTTTTCTTAACATCCGAAATCTTTTTATTCCGTTCACACCGTCACCTCCCAGTGCAATCGGACTTCTTCTTCTTTTGTGCCACCGATACTTGTTTCACACAGTCAAAGAGGAAGACTAATCATGATGGAAGTTCAAAAAGTAGCAAGACTCCTTCACCTAGTGAAAACAAAATTATGTTCTACTACAATTTCAAATGAACAATTTCGAATATTTACAGGATATTGCTCAAAAAATATAATGTAAAATAAAAATATCTGCACTCGATGTTGCTATTTCGATATCGATGTATGACGGTGAGTAATATTGCCGACATATATCGATATTTTTTGGAGGGGATACTGATGTACCGATGTTTTGTCAACAGCCCTAATCTACCTACCCGAAGCCCCTGTCCGTGTCCTCCTTTCTGGCTACTTTGAGCTACAGCTACCGATTCCGCGTGGTGTCTGTGTGTCTGTTCTTTCGGACATGTCTGAAAGAATAGACACCGCACATTAATATAATTAATTAGCCTCGATGGGCCATTAATCCACCACCTTCAGTGCGGATGCACTATTATGTTCGACTGCCGGCGAGAATCTCAAAGTAACGAGCACGGAGGACGTGGGCATGGACGGGGATTGCGAATAGCTGGCGCTCGGTTGGAGCATGGATCAATGGAAGGTGTACCGACGACGTCCACGCAACTGCAATAAGCAGTGTGTCCGGATGACGTAGTGATTGACGCAAAAGCCTCGTACGCAGGAGATCCCGTGTGAGGGTCCCGGTTAGGCATACATGTTCACTCGTCGCCGCTGATTCTGCATGAAGTCCGATGCAGCTGACATCAATAACTTCTTCTGAATGGGGGGCCCATCAGCAATTGCGTGCACCGCGACAATTACTTTAGCATTAATAACGAAAGGAGGGTCAGCATTGATGGTTCAAGTACAAATCTTTATTTCTGTTGCAAATCGATTTTAGTCACTGTATGTCCATCATCAGTGCTTGTATTAAACTACTGTGGACTCAAGGACAAGCAGTAAAATTGCAATATCAGCACATGTCAGTAAAGCTTACTTGTCTGACCGCAGGTACAAATGAAAATCAGTTGCATTTGTACCTTCAGGAAAGTCTCGTTGACCTGTAAAGGAGACTGCATATACAACACTGATGCGACCCATTCATGCTTACTGCTCTAGTTTTTGGGATCCCCACCAGGTCAGACATCGGAGAAATTCAGAGGCGGATCGCCAATATAAATTTCGCGTAAGTACCACGAATATATTATAAGAGAATTTACCACTCGTACGGAGGCATATAGACAGTATTTCTCCCCCCCCCCCTTCCCCCTCCCCTCAATTTTCCACCCCCTTTAGCCTCGATGCACCCGCTGATTTGGTCGGGAAGGTTGCCATAAAGCTGTAGTATCTCTCCTGAGGCTGTTGTAAGTGGTCCTTAATATTCTACATATTGACACTGGGACGAGAGTTGTCCGAGCTGGTTCAACAAATGTTCTATCGGGGACGTGGGAGTGCCTCAAGAACGCACAGACACTTGATAGAGACACGCGCCACGTTGGACGAGCACAGTCTTGTTGAAAAATGGCACCACAATTCTTTCTTGTACGAGGCAACGCGAGAGGACGCAGGATGTCCCTGAAGTACGATTGAGCCGTCACACTACCTTCAGTCCTACCTAGTAGCATCACACCATGACGCCATGTATGATACCGTTGTGCCTCTCCAAAACAGCGGACACCAAGGGGGCTGCGATAGATGGTCACCCAAAAAGATGGTCATCCAACGCAGCGCAGAACTGTAATTCATTGTTGAGCACATTATTCATCATCATTCCGTGTTTCCCGGCCGCGGCGCCACTCCAAAGGACCCTTCTGTGCTCTGCTGTTAACGGCAGCCTATACGTGGGGTGGTAATTCCCTACTCTGGCTGCTTCTAGTACCCAGTAAAAGGTGCGGGATAGCAAAGAATGTTGGAGGTACTTCATTACTTATTCTCGGATGGCAGGCGCAGATGCGAAAGGGTTACGATGTGTTTGGCACACAATACGGCGGCCCTTTCTTGTGGCAAGGTGTGGTCGCCCGGAACCTTGACGGCGGGTATGCCTCCCATGGCGTTCCCTTGCAGTCCATCCTCGGGCACAGTGACGTCCGAAACTGGATGTTGCACGATTCAAACAGCCAACCAAATGGAGAGTCACAGTGAGGACCCCTTCATACAATCAGGTGTTGATAACGCTACCTCATACGAGTACGTTGTATCTTCAAACCTCTTATATCCCCTACCAGGCCCAGCAACAACACTACTGCACTCTGCTGCCGAGGTACCTGTCGCAGAGAATTGCAACTCCAAACTCACGTACCGATTGCGTATAAGTGTACGAAACTGCGTTGACATCAAACGACTTCAATTTTTGTTGAGGGTATTTTGTTCTGGCGTTTCAACTACAAATATGATTGATTTTTTTTTTTTTTTTTTTTTTTTTTCACCGGACGGGGTTCGTCTTGTTGAAGTAAAGTATTATTAGTGGTCTGTAATTAAGTTATTCACATTCTCATTTGCTTTTAGAACGAAAAACAGTTCGTTAAGAGTAAGTTGATTTGTACTTACGGCGATTTTTGGTTGATTTCTCGCTTACATCGAGAAATGCCGTCTGCTAGTACATCGTCGTTTTTCTGCGTTAGACACGTAATTTTGGCCTAATTTTTAATTTAACTAAACATTTTTAATTGTGTTTGGTCTAATTTTTAGTTTAACTAAAAATTTTGAATTATGTTTGATCTAATTTTTAGTTTAACTAACAATTTTTAGTTAATTTTTGGTCTGAAATATGGTACGCGGCGTTCTTTATCCATATAAGTTGGTGATTCCACGATAAACCGAGAAATGGCGGCTCTGCCACTAATTTAAAATTCTCAGTAATGGTAACTTTGTCAGCACGTGTGCTTGTAAACTATTTTAAAAATGCGTCATTACTCTGCAAATATTTTAAAACAATGACTTATCTGGCTAAAAAAAATCACAACGGACATACTTATAGCGTAGTATTGTTGGGAATTTACTTAACTTCTGCCGTGCAATATCTCAGGATAACCAACCTGTTTGGTACCAATGCTTACAGCCGAGGTTTTCACACGCATAGATAAACTAACACAAACCGCTTTACCATATGAAACTTGGTTGTAATTTACTAGCACATTAAAATAATATACGCTATGTGATCAAAGGTATCCCGACACCGCCAAAAATACACGTTTTTCATATTAGGTGCATTGTGCTGCCACCTGCTGCCAGGTACTCCATATCAGCGACCTTAGTAGTCATTAGACATGTGAGAGAGCAGAATAAGGCACTCCGTGGAACTCACGGACCTCGAACGTGGTCAGGTGATTGGGAGCCACCTGTGTCATACGTCTGTACGCGAGATTTCCACACTCCTAAACATCCATAAGTCCACTGTTCCCGATGTGATAGTCAAATAGATACGTGAAGGGACACGTACAGCACAAATGCGTACAGGCCGAGCTCGGCTGTTGACTGACAGAGACCGCCAACAGTTGAAGAGGGTCGTAATGTGTAATATGCAGACATTTATCCAGGCCATCACATAGGAATTTAAAACTGCATCAGGATCAACTGCAAGTACTATGACAGTTAGGCAGGAGGAGAGAAAATTTGGATTTCATGGTCGAGAGGCTGCTCATAAGCTACACATCATGCCGGTAATTGCCAAACGACGCCTCGCTTGGTGTAAGGAGCGTAAACATTGGACGATTTAACAGTGAAAAAACATTGTACGGAGTGACTAATTACGGTACACAATGTGGCGATCTGATGGCAGAGTGTGGGTACGGCGAATGCCTGGTGAATGTCATCTGCCAGCGTGTGTAGTGTCACCAGCGAAATTCGGAAATTCGGAGGTGTGGTCATGTTTTTCATGGAGAGGCCTTGCACCCCTTGTTGTTTTGCGTGGCACTATCACAGCACAAGCGTAGACAGATGTTTCAAGCATATTCTTGCTTCCCACAGTTACAGAGAAATTAGGGGATGGCGATCGCATCTTTCAACACGATCGGGCACCTGTTCATAGTGCACTGCCTGCGGTGGAGTGGTTACACGACAATAGCATCCCTGTGATGGACTGGCCTGCACAGAGTCCTGACCTGAATCCTGCAGAACACCTTTGGGATGCTTTGGAACACCGACTTCGTGCCAGGCCTCACCGACCGACATCAATACCTCTCCCCAGTGCAGCAATACGTGCAGAATGGGCTGCGATTCCTCGAGAAACCTTCCAGCACCTGATTGAACGAACACCTGCGAGAGTGGAAGCTGTCATCAAGGCTAAGGAGTGGGCCAACACCATAATGAATCCCAGCATTAAAGATGGAGGGCGCCACGAACTTGTAAGTCATTTTCTGCCAGGTGTACGAGTGCTTCTGATCACATAGTGTAAGTGGACAGTGTCCTTGTACTGTAGAATAGTATATATCTGCAATGAGTTTAAAATTTGTGATAATAGATGTAACACGACCAGCTATAGTACCAACGCAGTACGTCAGAATTCACATTTTGTGTAAACAATGCAAGGGAGCAATAATGTATTGACGTTGTCGACTTATGTTTCAGATAAGCAAAATCTAATATTCTAAATTGGACAATACATTTTATCCTATACATCTAAGTGTATTAATATAACTAGAAGTCTTTCAGCACATTAAGTACTGTTGCGAATGACGTGATACGCTAACAGGACTTTACACAGTTGTAAGTAGCCTCTCCAAGCCGTTGTACCACATTCTGACATCGTTCCAAAATTTCTGTGAGTATGATTTCAGTTCTTCATAATAACTATTGAGCAGACCTATCACTTCTTCTGCACGTGATGCTGAACGTAAATTTATTTTTGCCTGAAATATTGTAGGTGTTTTGGTCATCAAACCTGACGTTGATTTAAAGCAGCTCTTCAGGCCCGTAGCCTGGGCTCCATCCTCGGCATTTGGGTGTATTTGCTGCATCACGGATCATCAATAATTAATCTGTCTTCTTTACTCACATCTACACATGACCTTATAGTTATTTTCTCTACTACCTCATCAGATACTGATTTCATTGACGACTCATGTTGCAATATGTCCCTAGCCATTCCGCCTATTCGTGTCATTATATTCTTTATTAGACAGTAGCAGAGAAACCCAACGTTGCATGGGTATTTATTTATAGCTGTGTTCAAGGCTTCGTATGCGTGAAATTTATTTATGACTTATAAAGCTTCCATGTGTACATCGTCTGAAGTAGTATGGTTGGGGACACGGAATAGTATACGCTCGTTGGGAATTTTACAAGTTTAAAACGAAACGGTACTGTTAGGAATAAGACGGATTTGTAGTATAAACTCTCTCTCGCCTGCGCTACTTCCCGACAAAATCATGTTATGTTGGAGAGAAGTAACTTTAAGCCCCTGCGAGTGAAGGGCTCTGAGAAGTGAAATATGCATGATGCTCTCGATCAGAATCACGCCACGCTTCACTTTAGGAAGGAGGTTCCAAATAGTGATTCAAAGCCCGATGTTCTCGAGTCACAGCGAGTCCCGTCTCACGTCCTTCACTGGATTCTTCAGACTGCATAGTCCTCAATCTTTTAGCCATTCTGGTATATTCAGAAAGACACGAATGCTTTCTAGATACTTTGATTCATAAACAAAATGAAATCAAAATGTAATGAGCAGGCTTGCAAATCACAAAGCCGTGTTAATAAACCCATTTTTTCAAGCAAACAGTATAAACAAAACATGTCACAGGAAGCAAAGCAATCTCGTTAAGTCTTTGATACACAAAGCAAATCCGTATATCCCAGGCCAAGTAAATTCACTGTTAGTTTGTATCCGTAAAGATAAGAGTTCAATAACTCTGTCACTGACGTAAACATCCCAAAATACATCTGCCACTGAGCTAAAAAAAAAAACCAACAGCTTCATCTATTGCCTCTTTGGTGTACTACAAGGTAAGGATCAAACATTCGAACTATTAAGCTGAACAGACAGTTAAGGATAAAGCCTTAAATTACAATATATTCATTTTAGTGTTCCGATTTTGATTAAATAAAGCCTTTATAGGTTGCCCCAAGCTACGCTCAAGTTACCTGTGGAAACCCCACAAAAATTCGCCCAGTCGTTTTGAAGATCAACGTGTTCAAACAGAGAGACACGAGCTAAAACTTTACATTACTAATATTCATTTCCAAGGTCCGATTTTGAATAAATAAAGCTTATGTGTTGCTCCAAGCTACTTCATGTTACCTGTGAAATCCCCAAGTAAATTTGTGTAGTAGTTTCGGAGATAAGTGTGTTTAAACAGACAAACAGACAGACACGACGGATTTACAATTTCATTTTATTTTTAGCAAATACACAGATTTTTTTCTCGTTAACTTCTTGAAAGATGTCCTCGTTCTTTACTCGATAAATCTATCTGGTTCAAGTGGTTCAAATGGCTCTGAGCACTATGGGACTTAACATCTGTGGTCATCAGTCCCCTAGAACTTAGAATTACTTAAACCTAACTAACCTAAGTATATCACACACATCCATGCCCGAGGCAGGATTCGAACCTGCGACCGTAGCAGTCCCGCGGTTCCGGACTGAGCGCCTTAACCGCGAGACCACCGCGGCCGGCAGTCTATCTGGTCTTTCACGGTGTGCTGCGAGACCATATTTGAAAACCTTCTAAAACTTTTATTTCTGTCTTCTTCGTTGTCCATATTTTGCACCCTAAAGATATGTAAATAGGTCATGCGCGGGAAAAGTTATCTCCCAATTTAGAAATTTTTATTGCATACTTTTTTCCATTATCGCCCGAGTAAGTTAGGTCGGCCGAAAAGTAGTATATATGACCCTATCCTAAGATTACGAAAAGGGTTAGCTGCCAAATTTGTCAATTCACGAAAATGGCGATGTATGGAGGACCTGCGTCTACATAATCTGTTCAGTTGTTAAGCCCGAAAGTTTCAACCTGCCATTCGTATGATCCGCCATAGGCCACTACTTGTAAGTTTATCACTACACTTCATAAATGATACCGTCTTAAAGTACTTGCATTTTCGTCATTGATATTAGCGAAGTATTTTTGTGTCCTCCATGTTTGACTGTTTATGACTAACTATAAATTAAAGCAGTCATCTGTTCCGGAATCAAACACTTTATCTGTATGTTCAATTTGTATTACGACCTGTGACGCTCTTTAATTTACAAGTCATTGTATTTCTACATCTGTACAATATCTGGACTGTGTGTTTTGTGATTGTGTGCAAATTAATAATGAACCTACATATTTTTACAACAACCCTCTGGGTTCTTTTAATGTAATATTTTAAAATAATTTTATTATTGTTTAAAATGTATAATTTCAGTGCGATATTACGATAAAAAGGCAAAATTTGTTCCTTATTTGTAGTGAATGAAGTCCAAAACAGACAGGGGAAGACGATCATGAATTTTCTCTTCATCGTTTTAACAATTACTGCAAATTTGGGAAACTGTAATTATTTTGAAAACTAAAATCCTTAAATCAAGGAACACTCCAAATTTTAAATGCAACAAATGAAGGTCACCTCTTCGTAAGTGCAAGGAAGGCGAAAGTGGAGTGTTGATACCACGAGCAGCAATACACTGTGCACGCCAGTGCGCGATGTTGTAATTTTAAGAATTACAGGAGATGGTTAACAGGACGCGTGGTCTAACACAACCGGCAAATTATCGATTTGTTCAGAGGGCAGTTGCAACGGAAATTTTCTCAAATTCAACATTTCAACGTAAAAGGTACATTAGTGAAGAAACGAGTTTTTCTTGACGATAGTGGTGCAAGACAAATCACCGTTATCTTCCCACCCATTTTTTATTACAGTTTTTTTTTTTCCTTTTTTTAAAATACTGCTGGGCTGATTGATGAGTAGCGGGCTCACATCCATACATCGGACAGAACCTTAACAAATACGGTCGTGGTTACATTCCTTGTTGTAAATTATGTATTATTAATGGAAAGAAATATTGAAATGAGAACAGTTTTAACACTGTTGTCTGATTTTATTTTCCAATAGACAAATAATTCCTATGTGATCAAAGTCGCACACATCCAATCTAGATGGTGAACCAGACCTCCACTGTCTTTCATAGGTGGTAATATGGACTAAAACAAGGAAAACAGTCTAGTAAACATAGGTTCTAGAATGCATACCTTATGAGCCAAGAGCACTTGTTCATCTTTGAAATCTTGAAACAAATCTCTTCTACTACAAGCTCTTTCTTTTCCATATTTTAGGAGGAGAAAATATGAACCAAAACAGGAAAATAATTCCAGTAAACAGGGACTTGAAAGGCATACCATAAGAACTATGAATAATTGGTCAGTAAAAAAGATGTGTTTACCATATTTTTTTCTTATTTTGGTCCACACTATTACCTCCGAAAATTTGTCGGTGGAGTTTTGGTTCGCCTTGCATACGACACAGTCCTGTCAAGTAGTCTGTTAATCAGGATACCTGATTATTATGCTCCCAATGTTAATTCAAAGTGAGTTTTGCTGTTCGTATCACTCAAGATCGCAAGACTTTATATTCAGAATTTAAATATTTTCAACAGCCGCTATAAACGTGGGCCCATCGATGAGAAGTTCCAATTAAATCCACTGAAATTCTGTCTGTTCTCAGTCATTTGTGGTAGCCCGAATATGTGTACTCTAAGTCAACTTAATACAAACTTTTACCGAATATTAAATCATCATGAAAATTCTCTCAACTTATTCCAGACCTCTAATATAAAACGACCGTATCCCATGAAATCGCATATAAGACTGTTCCAACGCAATCAAGCGCCTCGGACTCGTCACATTGTCCTTCCGCGACAACATTGCCAAACTTCGAGCTATACCTGGCATAAAATAAGTTTGTGACTGACAGATGGTAATAGTAGCAGGAAGTGTTGTCGGTGTGCCGCATACTTCGCTTGAAAAGGGTCTGCGTGTACCTACGAAATAGGCAATACTGCAAGCATTCAGCCCTCGAGAAAGAGCTACGGTTGGCTGGCGGCTGACCCCTACCATTTGGATCGTTGAAACGTCAGACACAAAAGTTGTTTTAATCAAAGTATAGACGTCAGCCCTATCTGGAAAGGCTCCCATATCGCGCAGGAATAATCCACAGCATCGCAGACAAGCTCTCCCCACCGTTGTCGGCTACTTCTCGTTCAATTGGCATCACGGGGCTGAGCAGACCCCCGTGCCATTGCTTCCACCAATGATTCCCTGGCAGCACCAGGAACTGAACCCGAATCCTCCGCATAGCAGTCAGACGCGCTTACTATTCAGCTACGGAGGCGGACTCCACAGCGAACATTAAGTACGCTGTTACTATTTTTCGCTGCGCGCAACACCATATTTCGCTTCTGACGACGTTTCAACACCGAGAAGTTTTCCAGTCGCATAACCAGAAGAGCGAACGAGGGTTTCACACGATGTAGTTCTGCAGATCCGTGCTGCTCCGTCGTTATTGATAGTAGCGTGTCAACGGTACTCTGTTCGTAGGATGCGTTCCAGGTGTGCGACGGGCGTAGGGCTTTCACAATACGTTCGCCAGCGCCGAGAGCAGAGCCTCGTGTGATGGGAGGAGACAAAAGAGGGCGCGACAGATCGGCGGCCGTGACGTGGCCGGCAGCTGCGCGGGGCAGAGGGTGCTCCACGCCGGAGCTGCCACTCCAGGCCTCTCCAGCGGCCCTGGAGCTGGAGGAGGAGGAGGAGGAGAAGGAACGCCAGCACGTCAGCAGGCCGAGCGGGCGGCGGTTGTACGCGACGCTGTCTACAGCAGTACATGCGTTCTGCATTCCCGCGTCACTCATGTAAACTGTTGGCGATTTTGTTTCGATTCATGTGGCAGCGGTGTCGATAACGAAGCATTTGATAATTTCATAGTATCGGAATGGGTATAAAACTGTCGGTATAGGAAATATCGAAATATGTCAGGGAACATAATGACCATTCACTACGCGTTTAATGAGAATTAAAACTAAAAATTGCCTGTTAACGGTACTTCCAAATTTTTCTGTGTTTATGCCCTGTTATTTGTTACTTTGCAAAGACGTTTGTTGTCAGTGTCGATACACCCAGACTACAGTATGCAGGACATGTTGTTGTTGTTGTTGTTGTGGTCTTCAGTCCTGAGACTGGTTTGATGCAGCTCTCCATGCTGCTGTATGCTGTGCAAACTTCTTCATCTCCCAGTACCTACTGCAATCTACATCCTTCTGAATCTGCTTAGTGTATTCACCTCTTGGTCTCCCTCTATGATTTTTACCCTCCACGCTGCCCTCCAATACTAAATTGGTGATCGATTGATGCCTCAGAACATTTCATACCAACCGATCTCTTCTTCTAGTCAAGTTGTGCCACAAACTTATCTTCTCCCCAATTCTATTCAATACCTCCTCATTAGTAATGTGATCTACCCATCTAATCTTCAGCATTCTTCTGTAGCACCACGTTTCGAAAGCTTCTATTCTCTTCTTGTCCAAACTATTTATCGTCCATGCAGTACCTACTGCAATCTACATCCTTCTGAATCTGCTTAGTGTATTCATCTCTTGGTCTCCCTCTATGATTTTTACCCTCCACGCTGCCCTCCAATACTAAATTGGTGATCGATTGATGCCTCAGAACATTTCATACCAACCGATCTCTTCTTCTAGTCAAGTTGTGCCACAAACGTATCTTCTCCCCAATTCTATTCAATACCTCCTCATTAGTAATGTGATCTACCCATCTAATCTTCAGCATTCTTCTGTAGCACCACGTTTCGAAAGCTTCTATTCTCTTCTTGTCCAAACTATTTATCGTCCATGTTTCATTTCCATACATGGCTACGCTCCACACAAGTACTTTCAGTAACGACTTCCTGACACTTAAATCTATGCTCGATGTTATCAAATTTCTCTTCTTCAGAAACGCTTTCCTTGCCTTTGCCAGTCTAAATTTTATATCTTCTCTACTTCGACCATCATCAGTTACTTTGCTCCCCAAATAGCAAAACTTCTTTACTACTTTAAGCGTTTCATTTCCTAATCTAATTCCCTCCGCATCACCCGACTTAATTCGACTACATTCCATTATCCTCGTTTTGCTTTTGTTGATGTTCATCTTATATCCTCCTTTCAAGACAGTGTACATTCCGTTCAACTGCTCTTCCAAGTCCTTTGCTGTCTCTGACAGAATTACAATGTCATCGGCGAACCTCAAAGTTTTTATTTCTTCTCCATGGATTTTAATACCTACTCCCAAGTTTTCTTTGGTTTCCTTTAGTGCTTTCTCAATATACAGATTGAATAACATCGGGGAGAGGCTACAACCCTGTCTCACTCCCTTCGCAACCACTGCTTCCCTTTCATATCCCTCAACTCTTATAACTGCCCTTTGGCTTCTGTACAAATTGTAAATAGCCTTTCGCTCCCTATATTTTACCCCTGCTACCTTCAGAATCTGAAAGAGAGTATTCCAACCAACATTGTCAAAAGCTTTCTCTAAGTCTAAAAATGCTAGAAGCGTAGGTTTGCCTTTCCTTAACCTATTTTCTAAGATAAGTCGTAGGGTCAGTATTGCCTCACGTGTTCCAATATTTCTACGGATTCGAAACTGATCATCCCCGAGATCGGCTTCTACCAGTTTTTCCATTCGTCTGTAAGGAATTCGTGTTAGTACTTTGCAGCCGTGAGTTATTAAACTGATAGTTGGTTAATTTTCACATCTGTCAACACCTGCTTTCTTTGGGATAGGAATTATTATATTCTTCTTGAAGTCTGAGGGAATTTCGCCTGTCTCATGCATCAGATGGTAGAGTTTTGTCAGGGCTGGCTCTCGCAAGGCTGTCAGTAGTTCTAATAGTATGTTGTCTAATCCCGGGGCTTTAGCAGTATTTATTCCTGGGGTCGAGAAGAAACTGAAAGAACGTAAAACAAAGAATTCCTCAGGTCCGGAAAGAATCCCAATCATTTTACAGAGAATACTCTTACGTAGTGATCGCCAACGTGCGCCCGAATCAAGTGTTCGTGCGGCTCGCAGGTGCACCAACAGCCGAGTCGAGAAAGTCAGCTAACGTTAAGGGCTTTTGAAGGGTGTACTTTTTCTGTTCGGTTCTTATAGAGACAGAAATGACTTAAGTTTACATAATGTTAATTAACGTTGGTGAATTCGGCTGTCTGCTAAGTAAAGTTGGTAGCTTACATCAGAGGCAGACGGATAGAGGATGTGAGATGGGGAATGGTTTACTGTTTGGTTACCAGTATTCACAACTGACGGGCTTGAGTGACTCGTACGGTTCAGCTCCTGCGGTATAACTTTTGACACGAAAGCAACATGGATTCGCGAGTGCGCATTACACAGACGGTCATTTTCAAATGCAGTACTTATTCCTTGCAAGGACATTAAATTAATTAAGCATTGTAATACAGGGTGGCTATAAATAAAGTTTCGCTACTTAAGTCAGTGTAGATGGAAAACAATTTGCTGTATGGGTACCTACGTTTATAGAAAAAATGTATAGACGGTGCGTTGAAGGATATGAGTTGTTAGTGCTGTTAACATCATTCACATATATAATAATAGCAACAACACTTCATCACGCAACTATAGGGTCACAATGTTAGATCGCTGATGTTGGCAGCAATCTGAAATAAACCACAGCCAACACTAAGTGTTCCGAATTGTTTCGACTTCCAATGATCAGTACTTGGTAGGGGAAAGGGGGGATGGTGGCACTGGTCAACTTATCGCACAGTTTCTATATCTAGTCTCCTGGGGACATAAAATACTCATTTATGTAGGTTACCAGTTAATAATAAGATCGCTACGGATATGGCCAGAGGTGCCGCCCCACAGTGTCAGTAGCGGCTCTCGAGCAAAAACGTTTGATGAGCACTTCTCTACAGCCTTGGCACCTTACCTAGCTTGCACTTACCGCGAATCTCTCGCCCAGTGCAAAGTCTCGCATGAGTGGACAAAAGCGCAAGTGACTCCTGTATACAGGGTGGTCCATTGATCGTGACGGGCGAAATATCTCACGAAATAAGCGTCAAACGAAAAAACTACAAAGAACGAAATTCGTCTAGCTTGAAGGGGAAACCAGATGGCGCTGTGGTTGGCCCGCTAGATGGGACTGGCATAGGTCATACGGATATCCACTGCGCTTTTTTTTAAAAAAAAAAAAAAAAGGTTCAAATGGTTCAAATGGCTCTGAGCATTATGGGACTCAACTGCTGTGGTCATCAGTCCCCTAGAACTTAGAATTACTTAAACCTAACTAACCTAAGGACATCACACACAGCCATGCCCGAGGCAGGATTCGAACCTGCGACCGTAGCAGTCTCACTGTTCCGGACTGCGCGCCTAGAACCGCGAGACCACCGCGGCCGGCTTTTAAATAGGAACCCCCATTTTTATTACTTATTCGTGTAGTACGTAAAGAAATATGAATGTTTTAGTTGGACCACTTTTTTCGCTTCGCGATAGATGGCGCTGTAATAGTCACAAACATATGGCTCACAATTTTAAACGAACAGTTGGTAACAGGTAGGTTTTCCAAATTAAAATACAGAACGTAGGTACGTTTGAACATTTTATTTCGGTTGTTCCAATGTGAACTTATCATTTCTGAGAACGCATGCTGTTACAGCGTGATTACCTGTAAATACCACATTAATGCAATAAATGCTCAACATGATGTACCTCAACCTCAATGCATTTGTCACTACGTCTAGCGACATTCCTGTCAACAGCGAGTAGTTCGCCTTCCGTAATGCTCGCACATGCATTGACATTGCGCTGACGCATGTTGTCAGGCGTTGTCGGTGAATCACGATAGCAAATATCCTTCAACTTTCCCCACAGAAAGAAATCTGGGGACGTCAGATCCGGTGAACGTGCGGGCCATGGTATGATGCTTCGACCACCAATCCACCTGTCATGAAATATGCTGTTCAATATCGCTTCAACCGCACGCGAGCTATGTGCCGGACATCCATCATGTTGGAAGTACATCTCCATTCTGTGATGAAGTGAAACATCTTGTAGTAACATCGGTAGAACATTATGAAGGAAATCAGCATACATGGCAAAATTTAGATTGCCACCTATTTGGACATCATCATTTGTTGCAGGTCGTGGTTGACGTTTCACATGTGGCTGAACAATTCCTGTTTCCTTAAATAAGAAAACTATCGGGCTAACGGTCCGGACACTTGGATGATGTCGTCCAGGGTACCGAGCAACATACACAGCACACCCCCGTTAGTCATTTTGATCACAGTAGCCATATATCAACACGATATCAACCTTTACCGCAATTAGTAAATGGTCCATTTTAACACGGGTAATGTCTCACGAAGCAAATACCGTCAGCACTGGCGGAATGCTACGTGATACCACGTACTTATACGTTTGTGGCTATTACAGCGCCATCTATCACAAAGCGAAAAAAGTGGTCCAGCTAAAACATTCATACTTCCTTACGTACTATACGAATATGTAATAAAAATGGGGGCTCCTCTTTAAAGAAACGCAGATGATATCAGTTTGACTTATGGCAGCGCCATCTAGCGGGCCAACCATAGCGCCATCTTCTTTCCCCCTTCAAGCTAGACGAGTTTCGTTCTTTGTAGTTTTTTCGTTTGATGCTTATTCGGTGAGATATTTGGCCCGGTCACTATAAATGGACCACTCTGTATAAGGACGGTAAGAACCGGATCCACGAAGTTACAGACCAAGACCCTTAACACAGATTTGCTGCAGAATTCTAAAACATTTTCTGAGTTCGAATATAATAAAATTCCTAGAGACCGAAAAGCTTAAGTCCACCAATCTGCTCGGTTCCAAAAAGCATCGCTAGTGCGAAGGTCAGCTTACCCTTTTCTCGCACGATATCCTGCGCAGTGTGGATGAAGGGCTACATACACATTCCATATTCCTAGATATCCGAAAATCGTTTGACACGGAGCCCTACTGCAGACTGTCAATGAAGGTACGAGCATAGGAAATAGGTACCTAAATATGTGAGTGTCTCGAAGACGTCTTAAGTAATAGAGCCCAGTACACCCTCCTCGACAGCGAGAATTCATCAGGGAGGGACATACAGTGCCCCAGAAAAGAAGTATGAGACTCCTCTCATTCTCTATATGCATAAATGGTCTGACGGACGGGGTGAGCAGCAACTTACAGTTATCTGTTCATGACGCCGTGGCATACGGGAAGGTGTCGTCGTTGAGTGGCTTTGGGAAGATACAAAATTACGCTACTCGCCATTAAAATTGCTACACCATGAAGATGACGTGCTACAGACTCGAACTTTAACCGACAGGAAGAAGATGCTGTGATATGCAAGTGATTAGCGTTTCAGAGCATTCACACAAGGTTGGCGCCGGTGGCGACACCTACAACGTGCTGACATCAGGCAAGTTTCCAACCGATTTCTCATACACAAACAGCAGTTGACCGGCGTTGTTGATGAAACGTCGTTCTGATGCCTCGTGTAAGGGGGAGAAATGCGTAACATCACGTTTCCGACTTTGAGAAAGGTCGGATTGTAGCCTATTGCGGTTTATCGTATAGCGACCTTGCTGCTCGCGTTGGTCGAGATCCAATGACTGTTAGCAGAATATGGAATCGGTGGGTTCATGACGGTAATACGGACGCTATTCTGGATCTCAATGGCCTCGTATCACTAGCAGTCGAGATGACAGGTATCTTATCCGCAAGGTCGTAACGGATCGTGGAGCCACGTCTCGATCCCTGAGTCAACAGATGAGGACGTTTACAAGACAACAACCATCTGCACGAATAGTTCGACGACGTTTGCAGCATCGCCTATCAGCTCGTAGACCATGGCTGCGGTTACTCTTGACGCTGCATCACAGACACGAGCGCCTGCCATGGTGTACTCAACGACGAACCTGGGAGCACGAATGGCAAAACGTCATTTTTTCGGATAAATCAAGGTTCTGTTTACAGCATCATGATGGTCGCATCCGTGTTTGGCGACATCGCGGTGAAAGCACGTTGGAAGCGTGTATTTGTCATCGCCATACTGGCGTATCACCCGACGTGGTGGTATGGGGTGACATTGGTTACACGTTTCGGTCACCTCTTGTTCGCATTGACGGCACTTTGAACAGTGGACGTTACATTTCAGATGTGTTACGAACCGTGGCTCTCCCCTTCACGCGAGACCACTACGGTCTCAGTTTCGAATCCTGCTACCGGCATGGATGTGAGTGATGTCCTTAGGATAGTTAGGTTCAAGTAGTTCTACGTTATAGGGGACTGTTGACCTCAGATGTTAAGTTCAAATGGTTCAAATGGCTCTGAGCACTATGGGACTTAACATCTATGGTCATCATTCCCCTAGAACTTAGAACTACTTAAACCTAACTAACCTAAGGACAACACACAGCACCCAGCCATCACGAGGCAGAGAAAATCCCTGACCCCGCCGGCAATTGAACCAGTGAACCCGAGCGCGGGAAGCGAGAACGCTACCGCACGACCACGAGATGCGGGCAGACGTTAAGTCCCATAGTGCTCAGAGCCATTTTAACCATTTCTACCCTTCATTCGAGCCCTGCGAAACCTTACATTTCAGCAGGATAATGCACGACCGCATGTTGCACGTCCTGTACGGGCCTTTCTGGATACAGAAAATGTTCGACTGCTGCCCTGGCCAGCACATTCTCCAGATCTCTCACCAATTGCAAACGTCTGGTCAATGGTGGCTGAGCAACTGGTTCGTCATAATACGCCAGTCACTACTCTTGATGAACTGTGGTATCGTGTTGAAGCTGCATGGGCAGCTGTACCTGTACACGCCATCCAAGCTCTGTTTGTCTCAGTGCCCAGGCGTATCAAGGCCGTTATTACGGCCAGAGGTGGTTGCTCTGGGTACTGATCTCTCAGGATCGATGCACCCAATTGCGTGAAAATGTAATGACATGTCAGTTCTAGTGTAATATATTTCTCCAATGAATACCCGTTTATCATCTGCATTTCTTCTTGGTGTAGCACTTTTAATGGCCAGTAGTGTACTTAGAAAACATTTCTAGTTGGTGTTATGAATGGAGGCTAATACTAAATGTAGAAACATGTAAGTCAATGCAAATGTGTAGGAAAACTGATCATGAAATGTTCGGTAAAGCAGTACTGTTTCACACAGCCACGACGACTAATTGTCTGGGCTTGACGTTGCAAAGCGATATGAAATGGAAAGGGTACGTAAGGACGGTGGAAGGGAAGGAGAATGGTCTACTTCAGTTTGTTGTCAGAATTTTAGGAAAGTGCGGTTCAGGAGACCGCATATACAACACTAGTGTGACCCATTCTTGAGTATTTCTTTAGTGTTGTGATTTATCCTTCCTCCTTCCCCCGCCCTTCCCCCCGATTGAAGGAAAACATCGAAGCAATTGAGAGACAGATTGCTGAAATTTTTTACCGGTAGGGTCGAACAAGACACAGGTGTTACGGAGATGCTTCGGGAATTCAATTTGGAATCCCTGGATGGAAGGCGACGTTCTTTTCCGGAAACACTATTGAGTAAATTTAGAGAATCCGCACCTGAAGCAGAGTGCGGAACAATCCTACTGCCACCAACATACATTTCGCTTAAGGACCACGAAGAAGAGATTCGAGTAATCAGGGCTCATACAGAGGCATACTGAGAATCCTTTTCCCCCCGCTCATTTTGCGAGTGGAAGAGGTCAGGAAATGAACGATAGTGGTAAAGCGTAACCTCCGCCACGCACCATACGGTGGCTTGCTACGTAGATGTGTCGTAGAAAAAGGAAATCAATAGCTACAATTCTCCAAAAAAACTTTATTATTTAAGCAACCACTTTCGACGTTTCATTAGCGTTGCAGTTGCTCTTGCGCATTTGAAGTGTACACGTCGAATAAATAAAAGTACACGGTGTCTTCATTTGTTTTTCACATAGTACCTTGAAGATGACGCTGATGAAGCATCGAAACTAGTTGATTAAATAATAAAATTTTTAAGAATAATTGCGGCTGTTGATATCCTTTTTCTATGATTGATCAACTGCAGTCCGGCATCCACATCTACATGATAATGGATCTACAGAAGCTAAGTATGAACATGAAGATGTACATCCTTTGTTCCTAGTGACGCTCCTTGAAGTATTTAGGATTTGTATCTATTGTTAATAAGATTCGGTGTACATGTACACTAACGTGTTCATGCTTTATTGAGCCAAAGCTATTTTCTTCAAGTGCCTTTACCTACTAAGAAGCAATTGCTATATCATTCGTAATGCGTTGTTACATTTCTGTAAGTGTATCATAGTTGCTGTATTATTTCCTACTCTTGTATTATACTTCGTATGCACATTTAGATGTTGCATCGCAGATGCATCCCATGTATACCTCCCCCTTTGTACCCCTATCTATCGCACAAAATTGTCCTCCTCTTT